>NW_020271753.1:738052-987683 GCF_003268045.1 Sipha flava | reverse complement strand
ATAATAATAATAATAATAATAATAATAATAATAATAATAATAATAATAAAAAAAAAAATAATAAAAAAAAATATTAATAATATGTTATATTAAACAAACAATAATATAAAAGAACAGCTGTACACAATCGAGACAGTTTTGTATGTTTTAACTAAGTCACTGATTATCCAAATATACAGTATAATGTACATTAGTTGTGTTCACCTACTTAAAAAATAAACCGCGTTTTGACGAGAGTGGTTTCCAGACGGTGTACCGACATTGGTGACGGTTGTTCATGTTTTAGTGGTGAAGGGGATTGGATGATGGTAGTATGGACGAGTAGGGAAAAGGGAAATAAAGGAAAAACGACCGTTCGCGGTTACCGATTGTTGGGTTTCGTCCGCGCGTGCGGATACCGACACCGAACCGGGTGGCGCGAAAAGGATTCTCGCGGGCGTTCGAATTGCGTACCGCGGGGCGCAAGACGAGACGACCGCGTGAGAGAGTACTTCGCAAAATGCTCGCGCGTAACGGGCGCCGTAAAAGAGACCGTTCCGGAAACGTGCCAATGGGTTCGCGATTGAAACGCCGACGACCTGTTACAGGCGCAGGCGATCGGATAAAAACGGCGTTTGCAGCGGTTTTCCGTGGCGTCGCTCGTCGAACCGGTACACGCGTGTTTCGGATCGGACGAGTGTCGCGGGTCGAGTCTGGCTACTGGGTCCGAATTCGTCGAGATCGACCGTCGTACGTTTATCGCGTGTGTTCACGTCGAGTAGCGTCGGTCGAATATTGAGATTGGGGCGCGCAAATCGAAAATCGATTTGCGGACCGACATCGGAGCAAACAATGAAACATAGAAAATACACCGATTCGGTGTGCAACGGTCGGTAAATAGAGTCGGTAAGTGGATTTTGGTCTAACGCCGATTACAGTTTGGGTGTCGATCAGACGAATGGTCGTTTCAAACGGACTGAACATTTGGTTTGGCCCGCGGATCCTGGACTTGTACGTCTTGCACCGACGTGACGTACGACGCGCGTTCGATTCCAATCCTCCCCCCCTCTAGCATTTCACCGGTATTCAAACCTGTTCAATAGCGGGTGATTCGAGGGTGGTGTTCGAACGCGAGAACGATGTAAAATACATCCTAACTGTTTCATCGGTTTTGAATTATAACGTTGACGCCGTACCGGGGGTAAGATAAATGTATTTGCATTATGTCATTGGTACGCTCTCGCTACGTGTATTTGTTGTAAAGATAAAACGGTCTCGGGGTCTCGGGCGACTATAAAAGTTCAAAAATATTGTATTGGTTACGCACAAACAATTCGTACGAGTACGACTAATGAGCGTACCATATTGCAGAAAGTGTAAAAACATTTAATATAACCATCGTTTTATCACGTTTTGTGTATATTACATGAACACCGTCGTCCCAAACATTCTCTTTAAAAATTATTTTTAGTACACTTACATCAACTCATACTTATCAGATATATATATATATTTTTTTATGGCACATAAATATTATAACTATACAATAATGAACAATTACATACAAGTGCACTAAAACTACTGATGTAAATAAAAAAAACAAAAAAAAAGTAAAATAAAATAAAATCAAAACAAATTACTTTATTAGTCTTATCCTTTTTTTTTTTTTATGTAATAGTAATGTTTATTTTCTACGTTTTCATGTTCGTGAAATTCGTGAACCATAACTGTTGACGGACGTTGGTAGACACCTAAGGAAAAAAAATAAGAATTAGGTACCTATATACTCGTAATATTATATTATAAAACTTTTTCCCCTGAAAAATTTCTATCCAATTTCAGTGCCCGCAATTAGTGCATATTAGCACTAAGTACATATATATACTAGTCTCGAAGATCGGTCTGAATGGAGAGTCATTACTGATGGTCAATTCTCGAGCGGGCAGTTAACTGCGAAACTAGGAGTCTACGAAAATGCCCGTATGTGTATGTGTGTGTGTGTGTGTAAATACGTTAAGTCTGATGATATACTTCTCTAACATCAATCGAATAGCATTAGTTACTATAAATTTACACTACCTATACTTTTTTTTTCTTAAACATCTAGATAAAGTCAAAATCGATGATTTCACAGCTATGTACGAAATCGCATAGTATAAAATGTTATATTCTATACATCATTACAAGGTTTTAATATACAGCTGAGGTAATAATATAATTTTTTAAGTTGTAAATTGTGAATAACATTTACCCTACTTGGGTATTGAATGATTATCCATTTCAGTAACTTGCAAAATAATATTTTGCTGAAAACCAAATATTTCAATGTATCATTTTTGTTATTGAACAGACTCTAGTAGTAATAAAAAGTTTATTTAAACTGATTTTGGACTGTTTTTTTTAACACATAACTAAAATTTAATAACATATTTAAAATTTTAGAAAACCTACGATTTCAGCAGGTAATTTTTAACCTGAATATAATGTATTTTTGAATGTAATTTAAAATTAATTTAGAGAAATGTGAGTTCTAAATATTGATAAAATATGTTAATTTGTATACCCTTAATGACAAAATTTTGCATTTAAAATATATATTAAAAAATTTAATGCATAGTCTTATTAAAAAAAACGAATGTAAATCTTTTGATTTTTTTTTCTTTAAATATATCCACAGGAAATTATTAAATATTTTGTGCTAATACAACAGTGTAAGATATATATCGATTTAAAATTAAGATTTATATTATAAAAAGTTATATGCCTGTAAAAAAATTTGAATAAAAAAGAAGTATACGTATTATGTTATTATTTAACGCTTATCACAAGAACAATTTTTGAAATGAAGGAACTAAATCAAAATTTAAACTAACATGCTTTCTTATAAACATATTTTATGGTTCTTTATATAAAACTTTTTATTCGATTGATGTAATGTTACAGGTATCTTACTTTTTACTTAATATTTAATTTTATGTAAAAATGTACTGTTTTTTAAGTTTTCTTGTATACATAATTATTTTTTTCTATAAACATGACTCGAATAAATAATATTTTATTTTAATATGTAACAGTTTAAAAATAATTTATCATAACGTTTATTACATTTCAAAAACTTAAAAAATTATTACATTTATTTAAAATTCAGTGATATTTTATTTAAACAGACAATTATTTCGCAAATTTTGAAGTCTACCAAATATTATATGAAATATTGGTAAACAATTATATTTCACCATATTTTTTTAATTAAGTGTGTTGGTTTATTTAAACTATGAATATTATATTAATCAGCAATACAACAGTATTCTGAATTTTGAACGTACTTCGTAACACTACCCATTTATACTCGTAGATATTCAATTTCCATGGTGTGCAAAAAAATTGTAGGTAGATTGCATGAAAGTCGAACGAAATTCGCTGTTTCCTATATACCTATTGTATAATACTAACATGTGCATTTTTGGTACATTAACTATAGCTATTTTATGAGGTTAAATTAATTTTTACGGTTTTGTTTTGATTTGGAAATTAAGATCTCTGTAATAAAAGATTTGAACGTTGCGATATGCAGTATATGTATACCACAACCAAACGATGTTATTCGATTTCGTACATATACATAATATTATTACAATAATCATTTTGTATTCATAGATTGCGATAGAAAAGAAAAATGGTATATATATATGTATCAGACGTTTTGTGCACGATTATAGTGTTTGATATTCGATATCAATGAAGCATATATGATGGTGTACTTGATAGCACAATAAATTGTAATATTTAAGACATTTATGGCTAGATATGTGCCTTGTTTTTGGTACACTATATTCCTGTCAAGATTGTATTAACCTATATATGGATTATAGAGCGAAACATTATGTTTACGAATAAGTTTATTTAATTTTTTTTTTTCGTAATTAAATACTCTAGACGACGCGATTGGCGCCCGAGACGTAATATTTATGTATTTTAATAATAACTACTTTTTTGAAGTACTTTTAATTTCAATCTCGGCTGTATATTAAGGTCCAATATATTATGATGGTTATTTTTTCCTGACATTGCATCGATAACCTACAATGTAAATATTCTTACTACATCTACTGTTTACTGTGCTGTATATTTTCTAAACAATTTTAACATTTATTTAGTTTGCACCCATATTATTTGATCGAACACAATTATATAAGATAAAGATAAGTAAAATTATTCAATATATAGAAATATAGAATACATAATGAAAAAACGTTAAAAATCATGATGCATAATCACCAAAAATAAGCCGTATGCGTAATTTGTCCATACCGCAGGATTACATTTAAAAATAAAGTATAATGTTTTTTTTTCTTAATCAAATTCTTTTATATGCAATAACATATCATTATAGTGATATATATAACCCCGAGGGAGTTGATTTTTCGAATTCTTATAAAACGTGCATAATATGTACACAACTTGTATTTTCGTACATTAGGCACACATAAGTATATTATATTTTTACAATAAATGCATTTAATAACTTATCAATGGTGTAATACCCAATGGTATAGTGCGTTTATATTTTTTACGTTTTACACCATTCAGAATATTCTCTAAAGTTCTTTGAAAAACTATGGGCAATTAAACAGCGAGAATTTTCTTACGCGAATAATAAATATACAGTGTTTTGACTGAACTTTTAATTAATATTAATAATATTTTTGTATAATAATATACTAATAGAGTACAGTCAGGTACAGTATAAAATCAACAAGAGTTACAGATTATTCTTCAACTTGTAAGCCATTGATTTTTTATTAATTTCGATTGAACTTTACGAAAAAAATACAAATAATTAATTTAAATTTAAAATTAAAATTGTTGTAGTTTACACGCTCTTTTAACTCTTCCCTGTATATCATTATAACCACAAAAAAAAAAAAAAAAATTACCCAACGTTCACGGTCAAGCAGCTTGTTATACTTCTAAAAAAATAAAGGGGATATCGGTGGTCGCCGCCGGGTCAAAATCGGTGTATGATCTGGTGTAAGATTATCATAATCCGCATGATATATTATAATATATTATTTTAAAAGAGCCACGATGACTGATAACGGTGCAAGTGCGCATACTCGCGTGTGTATGTAATTTTTATTTTTTCCGTCTCGTTTTTACACGTCGTTTTTGAAAAACTAAAAAAAAAAATGACATCAAATCAATTGCGGTTGGCACGCGTAAAAATGACCGGACGTCCGCGGCAGGCTCGTTTGTCACCGCCGTATCCGCGCGTAAGCACATTAGCAGTTTATTACAGACATCGCTGGTGGGCTCCTCGCGCGCGCGTGAGTGAAATTGACAATACTGCTGAGGGACACTTGTCGGGCGATTTAAACGATTGCGGGGCCGTATAATAAGGGTGGACATAAAAAAAAAAAAATGGAAAAAAAAACTAACAAATTTGAAAAAGAGGTAAAACGAGGAGACGCGGTCGAATGTCCCATTAGAATACACGTACCCATAGGTACCTGTTCAGAACATGTACAACGGTTATAGAACAAATTATGATGTTACACTTCGAGGATTGCCGACTATTATGACCCAAACCAATGGAGAAATTTCAAAGGGCTTTTCATCCCGTTACAAAACGCGTATGATTACGCGCGTACGCGTTTCGACCCCCTAATGAACCATGTGCATGATGAACCTACGTTTACAGCCTGCGCCATGTAGCACAACGACAACGGCCCGTACGTAAACGTGAACACGCGCACATATACTTACTTGGATATCCACAGTGAAGACGCGTACGACCTCCTCGTCTGTCACCGGTAGCGTTCGGGTGAGCCGGAGTGATCGCTGTCCATGATTGTGATGGAATCCCTGGCCGCGGTCAACGCAGCCAACTTCTGCTTGTACATATCCCGCTCGACAATGACGCGCGACAGTTCGACCCTCATCTTCTGCATCTCGATCGTCAGCGCCTGGTTGCTTTTCTCCAGCTCAATGCGCTGGTTCATGCGCTTGGTCCGGCAGCTTTGCGCGTAGCCGCGGTTCTTTAGCGTGCGGCGCTTCTGCTTGAGCTTGAGCACCTCCTCCTTGGAGATGCCCTGCAGCCGCTTGTTGAGGTCACGCACCGGCAGCTGCAGTAACAGCGCGTCGTTGATCGGGTCGTCGGACAGGTCGCGGCTGCCACGGTCTGCCGAGAACGAGCACATGGACGACTCGACGAGGTTGCACACGCCGGGGCCGCCGGGCGACGTGCTCATGCTGCTGTCGTTGCACACGAACGACGACCGCTTGCCGATGCACCCGAACGAGCTGGGCTGGATGACGGTCACGTGCTGGTGCTGCTCCATGTTCCACTCGGCCGTTGGGCCCGGCTGATGGTGGTTGAGGTGCTGCTGTTGCTGCTGCTGTTGCTGTTGCTGCTGCTGCTGCTGCTGTTGGTGGTGGTGGTGCTGCTGTTGCTGTTGCTGCTGCTGATGATGGTGGTGGTGGTGGTGGTTGTGCTGCTGAAGCATCTCCTCGGAACTCGCGTAGTTGGGCCTCAGGTCCAGCGGCTCCTGTCCCTGGCGCAACGACTGCGTCAAGAACGTCATCTCGTCCATGAAGCCCGGCTGCCGGATCGGTATGGCCAGTGGCGGTGACGTGCTTACCGGCGGCGTTTCCGGTGGTGTGCCCGGCGTGCTCTGGTACATTATCGTGCCTGCGGTAGAGGCCGCTGCCGCCGCGGAAACTTTGACCGCGGTGGCGCCTCCGATCGCTCCAGCGACCGCGATGGTGGCCGAGAGGCAATTGATGCCCATGGCACCACCGCCACCGCGGCTGCCACCGCTGGCCTGTATGTGTGGGTGCTGGTGCCGGTGGTGATGAGACGACGCTGAGTATTCCGACTCGCATCCGGGTGGCGTGAGCAGGTAATGGGGCGATGGCGACCGGACGACCACGGACGTGTTACGGGCACCACCCGTGATGGGCATGGACGGCAAACGGCCGCCGACCGCTGTTTTGCCGACGTAGTGGTGCAGCTGCTGGTTATGGTGCTGGTGGTGGCCGCCTTGATGCTGCTGCTGCTGCTGCTGCTGCTGCTGCTGCTGGCCGTGGTGCTGATAGTCGGCCGACGGCAATTCGCGCTTCACCACGTTCTCCAGGTGGTCCAGCACGAACTCGTTAACGTACTCGTCAGCTAGACGTGGGTCGTCGGCTTCCATGTCGGCCGGTAAAAAAAAAAAAAAAAAAAAAAAAACGGAAAACGGGTAAAAGCGTGTTTACACGCACGAGAACGAAACGGGTGTCCGGCGTGAGTCACGACGACGATGATCGACGGTAGATGTTTCCGACGAACGTTTCGATGTGTCACATCGCACCTCGGCGTTTCGGTATGCGACGATCACCAAAATCGTTATCGATGGACAAGCTGCAAGAATAACTTTAACGCAAACGCGCGGGCTGAAGCACCCGCCGGACGGCAGAACAGTTTATACACGCAGTGATGTGCACTCGCGCGATAATGTTCGGAATTGAGGTGCCGCGGCGTCAGAACGTAACCGATGCAGTTTCCGCAATGCCGCGGCCGTCGGTGGCTCTGGGCTCAGCGCGCGCGATCGCGATCGACGGCGGCGCGGCGCTGGGTGCCCGGTCGGTGGGTGGGACGGCGCGCGTTCATTGGCTGGCGCGCCGTGCGCGACCGCCCCTCCGCCGGCTCTGGGGTACGACGACGACAACACCTCGCTGCCGCGGCTGATCGAGTAACGACGTGACGGATCAGGACCGCGGCCGCGACGTTCGCCGTTCAATCCTTTTGCTCCTTATTTTTTTCCCGCCTCAAACTCGAGATCCCGTCGCGTGTACGTATGCACGTGGCGACCAGCTTGCCGGCCGACCGACGACCACACGGCCACGGCCGCTGGGACGATTCCACTCCGACAGCGGTTCTGCACCGGTACTGCCACAGACGCGTCCAACCACACGCATAAACACGCGACCACGCGCGCCTGTGTGAGTGAAAAATACAAACAGCGTTCAAAAGCCGCTCTTAGACGCCTAACCTGTCAAACATTTATTATTAGTCTATTTGAAATTTAAATCCGAGCCCTAGTTATAAATTATAGTTTGTGATTGCATCGAAAATTCTCTTCCCATCTTTTTGTTATGTGAGCAGTTGTGGAAAAAGCCACATTAGGCATTATGTTGTACGCATTGGCGCAATTTGTGGGGAAGGGGAGGGCTTGAGTGTGCCTAGCACCCCCATTTTCGAAATTAGCACCCCCAAATGTGTTTATGTTAGTTTACATTTAAATACTCATTACTCATTATATTAAGAAAAACATAATAGTTTTTAAGTTTTTTGTATAAATATATACATTTTTATACAATACGAAAATATTTCAAAATACGAAAAAATATATCTTTGCTATAGGGTAAAATTTTCAAGTTTTTAGTCACATTACTTTTGGAATTATGACTAGATAACTAAAATTTGAAATGTGAAAGTCTTATTTACAGCGTATTTTTACCATTTTAGGACAGTTTTTTCACGTCTAGAAAAACTATTAAGATTTAAAAAAATGACCTATCTAAAGTACCACCGCATGCCAATTTAAAATCTTTTTAATCCCAAAAAAACTTTTGAACCAGTATTTCTATCCAAAAAAGTATTTAACAAATAAAATACAAACATCATTATAAAACTATAATATCCTTCGCTTCAGTCAGAATCTAAAAACAATCATATGATAAAACATTTGTGTTTACAGACAAGTAATTCGTTATACGCACAATAAAAATATAAAATCAAAGTGAACAATTTAAATATAGAAATATTCATATATTTACCTAATATTTTAGTAACTGTTGAATTGTACGGTTTGTGGGTGTCTATAACCATTAGGGAATATGAAAAAGATTGAAGGGCTTCAACACCCCCAGTTTTTTCATTGAAATTGTGCCCCTAGTTGTACGATAACCCAATGTGGTTTTTTTTTTAATGGCTTTAGAAACAATTGTTTGTTGTTTCACTTTTACATTCTAAATTATTTTTTGTACATATATATAATATATGAATGTAATTTCAACACTTTATGAAACTACAAGTCAATATGGTCTACAAATAGTCATAAAATGGAATGATCGTTGCAAATAATTAAAGAAATTACACATACATTTAAGATTATTGTAAGATTTATAAAATTATACATTTTTTATATTTCCATTTCATTCTGCTTTCTGATTTTTATTTCATATTACAATAATTTACATATATATATAATTAATGATTCTAGTGTTTTATGTTGTATATTTTAATAATTTTAAGTGAATAAATGGACGTAGGTATATTTTGTTGATCTTTATGCATCGAATTTACAGTTCTAGTTCATACTATATATTTTTTAAACTGACATTTGTATTTATTAATTAGTTTTCATAAAAATTATGAAAATATTTAAAAAATTTGAAACATACAATAACTTATCTCTAGGGCGCGGATTTTTATGTAATTACATATATTTATTGAATGTGAATCTTGATTCAGATACTTAAATTGCTATTACTTCTGATATTATGTAAAATAATAACTTGCAAAATAATTTAGCATATATTTCCAAATTTTTTTTTTTGTTAGTTAAAATAACAAAATATTAGAAACATTGAATCTAACAATAATTTAAAGTCTCGCGATAGTGGAAAATGCAGAAATTCAATGAAATTAAGTTCAAGAAGAATCCGGAGTAATAATAAAAATTAATTAAACTACGTACTGGGTAATACGTTAGTTTATAAAAAAATTTAAATTATTAGATATAATTTTATAAATATAAATAAAAATATGTCAAATTATATCGAAGTAACATTATCCGATATATGTGGTATGAAATATATGCCCCATTAACCTCAGTAATGCAGCCTCAGCCGCTGCGAGTTGACTTTGAAATCTAACCGCCGTACATTAAAATTTGAAAATTTTTAAATGTACGTCTTATCCAATTGTTCCGAAGAAGACAACAATGAAGATGATTAAATAAATAATTATTAATTAATAATTAAAAATTAATGGAAAATACCAATTTTTTTTTTGTTAAATATTTTACGTTTTGTAATACATATTTTAACAAAAATAAGAACATAAATATTTACATAAAAATCCGTGCCCTGCTTATCACTATTTCAATTTTATTTTCAAAATTTATAAATTTCCTAAAAAATAACAGTATTATTTTGCTAATATGCCTATCTTATGGGAATATAATGATGTCTTAGAAAAAGCTAAACAATACTGAAATATATACATACGAGTATATACCCTTTTTAAGACTGATGACTAATACACGTCAGTATTGAATATATAAGTATAATGAAAAATTGTTTTTTCAAACATCTATTATACCTATTGTTACCTAAGTATGTAAATTTAACCTTTATAGTGTCACATTAATTACACTTATTCAATCTAAAATCTATAACCTACATGTTATTATTTGTGACCTATACATAAACATCAATGTTTTTATTCCATATTTACAAGTTTTAATTGCTGTAGTGATGTACCTAGGTCTGAGGTGAATTCATAGTTTAATTAAGGGGAAAGAGGGCGTGAATAAAAATATTTATGAGTGATATATAAAGTACAATGAAGACTTGATCGTGATTTGAGAAATTTAATCCCCAAGTGGAGGGGATGATCACCACGTAAGCCCCCTCATAAATCCTTCCCTGACCTAGGTAGATTACATTATGTATTGCACGTGAATCATATATAACGTGTAGATATATCATTTAAAAAAAAATATAAATTTAGTATTTTAAATATTTCTTAAAATTTTAAACTAAATATTAATAGTATTAAACTCATATTAATGATAAAATTAATAAATATATTTGTATAATAAGTTTATGTGTTTTATACATGTATTATTATGTTAGAAGTATTTATAAATGTGTAACTTAATGAATAATATTGTCGAAAAAAGTAATAGTTTTTGTATGCATTATATAATACTAAGAATCTACATGGAACAAGTATGTACTACTTAATTTAAATATTTGTGTAATGATTAATATTTGGGATTATAGAGATAATATATAATTATATTTGTAGAGATACGTTCCAACAAATATAGTATATTTAGATGGAATTAGATTAATTCTAATAATTTATTCGTACAAACGAAGTACTCGTATAAATTATGATTCTGTGTACATTGTGTTGTACGCAAAATTTTAAATAAATATTTATTACTAATTATAATTATTCTGGTCCGATTTTAATTAAAACGATTGGTTTTTCGTGTATACACTTGGTAGGTGCTATTTTAACATTAAGCTCAACCAATACACAAATTGATTATGTATTTATATATATATATATGTACATATTATATGAGCACGTACGTAGATAGTAGTATGTGTACGTTATAAAACGTAAATTAGTTACAATCATACATTTAGTATTTGTAACAAATATTGGTCAATCAAATAGGTCTAATATCACAATATTATACAATTTTTTATTTTTACAATTCTGCAAACACAGAATATTCGTTTCCCCAGGTACGTTTGCGTCTTTATATTCCTGCGTAAATTTAACTATAATCATTTTAGTCAACATACACGTACGCATATACGGCTACGCATGTAATTTTTAGAGAAGCCTTTGCTTATTTTAAATACATTGTAGACGCAATGTAATGTTTATGAGGGCTTCATATAAAAAACATAAAATTATACGATTAACATTATCATATATTGTACTACTACACATTGAAATTAATGGAATGAAAGGAGGGTGGTAGTAATATATTTCTTAAATTATAATCAATAGCAATTAGGAACAGTAAACGTATTCGTCTATACGTTATTATAGCTAATATACTTATGTACGCAATTATATGTAATATATATGGCAACGGGATAAGTTTATAGTATAGCTAAGGTAATAGTTTAAGAACCAAGGGGTATGGAAATAATTCAACTTAGACAATTTCTCGAATTATTCAATTTAAATGTTGTAAAGTAATATTTACGAGACCCTACTTTGAAATGTTGAGTTTTTTGAGTAAAGAAGTAAGTAGTAAGTTTTTGTGGAGTTTGAGCTTGGAGACTCGGCTTTATATAATGTATCAATCTATTATTTAAAGATTGGAATATTAAATTACATTTATACAGAATTAAAAACCATATATCAACTATGGTTATAATTTTAATATTAATATTAATAATAGTTTATTAACGGCCATATAGGGCAATTGAGTTTACAGCATTTATACAAAAATAATAAAAATTAGCCATTAGTAATAATGAATACCTAATAATAATATTAAAAATAAAAATAATACTTAATGTATTATAAGTATTATTATAAGTATGTATTATAGTATTTATAATGATTAATCTCTTTCTTCTACATTATATATTTTCTAAAAAAAAAATAAAATGTTATTAGTTTAAAATTCTTTATTTACCTTAGATTATACTTAATACAATATACTAGGTTATATACTATTTTAAATTTAGACATAAAATCCGGAGTTTAGATTCTTCATCAAAATTTAAATTGAAATTTATTTCAATACAGTTTTGGAACGTATGACATATAGGTCCGTTGAAACTATATAGTTGCAGGAGGGATGACGCATAAAAGGTTAATTCAGATCTTAAATAATATGAAGGAACCGACCAACCTATTTTCTCAAGATTTCAAGACAACTAATATGATCATGTAATATTTTATAAATAAAAGATATATCAATAAGTTTTCTTCCGGAAGATTTTTTAAAGACTTTTAAATCGTTATTAAGTATATTATAGTAGGCTTATTTAAAATATATACCAGTAAATCATATTTAATGAATTGATAAGCGTATTATTTCATAAGAGACAAATACCACATCCTATGTCGTAAAAATTAGTATAAATCGCAATGACTATTCAAGCAATATAGCACTATTTAATTTATCGCTAACACTATTCAACAAAATTATTCCCGCCGTTATCTAATCTATATATTCCATAATGAAACAAGTCCGACTGCCGACTGGTGTTTTTGTTGGGGGTTGAGACATCCCCCCCAAGACACCTCTTCGGGACGGCTCTGCATGATCAATGTATATAATTTCCTTGTTGGCAGTCCGTAAGATAATATGGTGAAATTTTTAGTTCAAATGACTTATTAACAATAATATAATTGCACAACGTTTGAAAAATCTATGTGAATCTACGTAATTGAAATATTGCTTATTTATGTATATATATATATATATATATATAAACATCGATTTATGATATCGATTGTTATTAATATTAAAATAGTTGTAAAATATGATGCGAGATTTATATGGCTAATAATGTACTAAAAACACATTCAAATCATACTAATACAAATCATATTAAATTTACATAAATAAATATTATACTTATTATATTTTTAATTTTTTGTTTTTTATCACTTATTTCATTAATAGTACCTTAATTACATAACAGTACATGCTATATTACATTCAGTATACTGGTCGTTATATTATATCTGATCAATTTTGTATTAATAAATAATTAGTTAATAATTGTTCTTATTTTATCTAAAATAAATGTAGATAGTTCCTTCAAAATTGTAGAAACATATTTGTCTTAAATCGTGAAAATATATACTAAAGACTATATTTCCTCATATTTTACAAGTTTTCATTGTTATACTGAATATAAACAAATATAAAATTATAAAATCATACGATGATGATTAATTTTTCGTCATATACAATAGCTTATAATTTTTTTCTATTACTTGAGAACCCAATAAAAAAAATGTTATTTTACGTTTTTCGGATCTTTAGTCGTTTTATAAGTCGTGTTAAGGTATTTTTATCTAATTTAAAATGCACATGACTGCTCTCATTCAGAAAACCTTACGTCAAAATAAAAATTATTTTTTAACGGATTTCTTTAGATTTTCACTATTTAAAATATCATCATCCGAGTCTAAACTCTAAATATTCCAGGCTATGGGCTTTTTTATTAATAACTGTTAAATATATATTTTTAATGTACACATATTTACATACAGAGCGATTGAAAAGTCGAGCACATCAAAATAAATGTGTTTTTAAATAGTATTTTTATCGAAATTACTTATACTTTTATTTGTAGATACAAATACAAAAAATACTCAACATTTATATATATGCATTATGGAAATTTTACATATATACTCAAAATGGCTACGTTGTTCATTAATGCATACACGAACAATTATTACCACATTTGTAGCGTATCATCTCCAACTATTATGCATGTTGTAGTATTATCTTTCAAATTTATTGTATTTAAAAAATTGCCCTGAGCAATGTTAACCGCTAATTTTTTTTTTTTTTTTTTGTAAAATTTTAAATTCAAACCCTTATAAAAAATGTTGTACAGAAATTCGTAATATTTTTAAGTTTATTTAAGGTAAACATGTATTTGAAAATGTATCTGGAAAAAAAATTATTTCAATTAAACGAATATGGTCGTATGGATGTAGACCAAAATAAATTTAGGGCCCTATTATTATAACTGCACTAGTTCACGGAAAACCTATGGGCGCCACTGATAATTAGACAACTTGAATACTAATTATAGTTTTAATTTTCAAAAAAGGTCGTGGTGCATATTTGATTGCATTGTTTGAATTGTTTTATCACATTAGTAAATGATCGATTTTCGACGACGTGGTTTCTAATTATGGATTATTAAGCAACAAAAAAAATAAATTTTAATTTTTAAGAAAATTTATAAATGTACATGATAATATTTTTTAAGTGCGTATATTGATAATTATTGTTTGATGACAATGTACTAAACAACTTTTTTTAATATTACTATTTACCTACGATTTACATTGTATAAATCTTATTCTTTATGGCCATACACTTTATACCTACCTACTGCTGCAATGTTAAGTTTAATTTTGTTATTATTATTGATTTATTTCCGTTCTTATTAATTCATACGAATTCGTTTTTAAGAACATGCACAAAATATTGTACGTGAATGCTTTATCTGAATAATAGTTATGCATTTATTGTCTTTTAGAAAATACATCTTATGACATCTGGCATTTAAAATATAGATAATTTCTATTGTTTTTTTTTTTTTTTTTTGTAAAAGTATGTTGGTGTAACGTGCAACATTTATTTGTTTAAAAATATCAAAATCAATGTATACTACCTAAATATATCTCGGTTATTACATACAATTAGAACACCATCTACAAAGTATACAGATCATATTTTATGATATTTATTTATTTTTTTCATATTCATCGATGAGAGTTTAGGTCAAATTAGATAAAACTATTACCAATTTCTTAATTGATTAAAAAGTAAATTAAATAATCGTTTAATTTCATGTGTTGGTTTTAATAGTCGTATTTTAACTACGACCATTATAAATCATCAGTGATACCTCATTAGGTTTATATATTTTTAAAAACGTCACTATGCACATGGTATAACTATTTAATTATATAACTTAAACCTGTCTAATGTGATTATCCGTGTAGCCTTGGAGAACAATTTTATTAAAATTATAGTAAAATTCATTGATTTTAGGTTCAGGGATAACACTGTCTGACATAAAACACCTACTGATTTATTATATTAATAGTTTCACATAAGATTTATATGTATATATTATATATTATATTACACCATATTTTATTTTTTATTTTTTTGCAAACTAAGCTATTCGCAAAAAAAAATGAATATTACCAAAATATTATAATCGGTGATATACTATGAATAATGTCAAAAAATATAATAAAATTAAAATAATTATTCTAATATAAAAAAAATGCCATAAAAATGTTTGATAAAATAAGCATACTTTAAATTATATGTTTTATGTTTAGACACATTTTTGATATTTATACCAGAAACGAGAGTACCTAACACATTTTTTGTTATTTTATATCAATTTTCAGTTGAACTAACTAAAACGTAATCATGATATTTTCTAAAATGTTAAATGTTTGTTTGATGTTCAGGTAGTTTTTAACAATTTAAATTATAATACCGTTTAACAAGCTGGGGCGTGTCTAGAGGAGAATTGGGTATTTAAGTCCTCAACATTTTAAAGATTTTAGAAAAAAAATATTGCTTAGTATTTTTATTAAATTTATGTTTAATATCATAAACATTTGCCATGGTTATTCATACAATCCATTATCGATCTACCTAGTACTACACAATTACCAAGATTATTATCTTGTGAAAAAAATACGTTTGAAATATGTTGTGCTAAAAATATTAAATCCCCACCTTCGAATGATGTATAGGCACGTATTTGCTAACAAGCAATCATATTCATTATAATTAGGGCCCGGATTTAAATAAAATAAATAAAAAAATAAATTTAAAAAAATAAAAAAATAATTTTAAAAAAATAAATTTTACCACAAAAATGACTTTAAAAATGACACATATTTTTTTTATTTTGGCCATAATTTAACACACTATTTAATACATTTAGATCACAAACACACATAAAGGTCTATTCACACACTTCCGAGTCCGATCCGATCCGTTCCGAGTTATAATTCAAAAATATACTCTACGGCAATATGACATTAGGGAAATATCAGTGATTTTCAAAATTCAATCTAAATATATCCCTTTTTACCATTTTAGTCTCCAGGTCCGGACGAGAAATATTGTTATTGATTAATCGTCGATTTCGTAAAAACAAAATAATGAACCCTGTCCAGCGTAAATTTGCTGACAAATAGTCTTTAAATCAAAGTTGCATTATGGGCGTTCTACGAGCAACGGTTTAACGTTACATTTCTTTATAATGAAAATAAAGAATTCATTTTCTTGGCGTTTTCCGCTCAAGCAAGCCTATTATAATGACCGCGCTCAACTACAGGAAATGACAACATCAATGCGTGTTCAATAAATGAACGTCTTAAAAATCGTATTTTGCTGACTATATGAACATCCGTATATCCGAATGTCTATATTATTATTCACACGCGTGCACACACACACACACACACACACACATACACACATACACGTACGCACGCATACACACACACGCGCACACACTCACACACAAACTTATGTGTACAGACGCATACCGAAACAAAATTCAATAAACACTGCGCAAAAAAATGAGAATCTGATAAAAAAAAAATAAAAAAATGTTTTTATTTTAAATTTCAATACGTTATGATGGTAAAAGGATATTTTATTTCTAATGAAACGTATTGCAGTTATTTTTCAAAACCAATAAAAATATCACATTATTATTATTTTTTTATAAATGTTTTTTTTTTCACAATGGGCTATACATGAAAGTAATAACGGTAAGTAAACAGCACATAAAGTACGTTCATACGTTCTTTTTTTATGATACATGTTAAAATTTTACTAATAATCATCAGAGTGAGACATTTAACGCATTGGAAAACTGTGTATTACATATCGTATATACATTGGATATTTTTGCACTAATTAACTTTGAGTATAAATTCATGCATAATAAATTAATAAAAAATTAAATGTACAATTTTATTTGTTGCCTAACGAAACAAAAATACAATTATTGTAAAAAAAATAAGTAGAAAATGACGTGTGATTATATATATGTAAAAAATAGGATAAATTAGAAAAAAATCAGTAAAATGCTATGCCAAAAATTACATTTCAACCTTAACATTTTCAGTAATTATGAAATAAAAACATTAAAAAATCGATTGATTTGTAAAACTACAATAACATGAAAAACGTGTATAATAATGACCAATGATAAATATTAGATCTGTATCTCAGTTATTTCGATTTCAGAATAAAATTCATGAACATGAAATAAAGACGAATTAACTATTGAACTCGATATTAATGTCAATTTCAAATAATTTACTAACACATGTGTTACATCTTCCCTAAAAGATAAACTTAAATACTAAAAAAAAAAAAAAAACTTTTCAATAAATAACTGGAGCAAATAATTGGTGTAAAAAATACTTTTTTTTTTTTGAAAGCAAGGATTACACGTGTAATAAAGTGTTATACTACACCACATTAACACTATTAGATTCATATATGGCTTCTGGAGGTATTTAGAATTAACATCTACAACACCTGGAATTAAATGTTTTTACTATCATTATAACTTATATCTTTTATTGGTTATCCAAGATTTATTTGAATATTTTACTTCTACAAAATTTGTACTACGATTTGAGAAACAATTTGGCTCTCGTATATTATTATGTAAAACTAAATATATAATTTTTACAAATTACCATTAACATAGAAGATTATAAAATTGTAAAATAAATAGTTGCAGTACTAAAATTACAAAGTTAAAAATTATGATTAGCTAATTCCGTTTTTGTTTTGTTACATCATTTATCATACATTTTTCATTTTTATATTTATGTTTATGTTTATGTTTATTTTTTTGTAGGAATATTTCACATTTAACATTTAATAACAAAAGGTTTAATATTTTAATGCCTTTTAAGGGTTAATAGTTTACTGATATCTTTTATAAATCATAAATAATAATTATAAATTCTTTTTAATAATTACGACTTAAGAATAATTTTTCTAAAATAAAAGACATTTTTCTACAATGAGTTATGAGTATTTTACAATGTTTTTTGATTTTATTTCGATACTATCAGAGTTTTGTTTTAACTCGAGATGGTAATTTCTGAAATATCATATTTTGAGCAAGAGTGGTCAATTTAAACATAGATACACAGATAAATATAAAATCAAAGTAAAATATATTAGTCATACATTTGAATGCAGAAATAAATTTTCTAGTTTTAATATTCAATTAGTTTTATTGATATTAAGACGACATTGTTCAAAATTCAAAGTGAATCTCTGGCCCAACAGAAACAGTTCTATAAAAGTAGCTTGTTGATAACATTTTCAGAAGCAAAAGCTTCACTGGCGTGGTCACGAGTCATATTAAGTCATATTAAGTATGAATAATTATAATACCAAATATTGTTGTTTTATTATTTGTTATGTATTGGATATTTAAATTTTAACTTTGTTCTATTTGATATACAATAAAATATATCCCTAGAGTAATACATATATTTTCCAGTAAATATACTCAACATCTAATTTTTTTCATTTACATCAAATGAACTAATTTTCAAGAAAATTCGATTTCTATTTATGAAAATGTTTTTGTTTTTTGCATTTTAAATATGGAAAAATCAATGGAGTATATTTATGAACAATTTAATGAATTTCGATAAAAATTTATTCTGTAATTTTAAAAATCTAATAATTCCTGAATCGTGATTTGCTAGCATAGAGCTACAATACTACATCTAGTACCGAATAAGGATTAAGCCGTATTTTTTTATTATTCTCAATCCTTAGAACGGAAAAAAAACGAGTTATAGAATTTTTAAATTCACTACATTAAAAATAAAAATCAGTTATTTCCTTATTCTTTCAAGTATTAATTCGATAATATTTTTTTCTTTACGTTTTCATCACTAAGTTGTCCGATTGCTGTAGTGTTCCAAAATCGCCCTACATAGTTTTTCTATTTTCATTAAAAGTGATACTCTTATTAGTCATGGTCAAATAGAACGGGTACAGATGTAAAAATAAAAAACCCTTTCATTATTATGAAACCAATGTGTACAAAAAATCACATTTTATTTTTTACGAAAATCGTATTTAAAGATATGGTTTTTATAACCATGTGTATACTCGTATATTTATTAATACGATCGATTGTATTTTATGTCAACATTGAATTATATTCATTGACTTTTTTTCTTTACACTGTCAACGATTACAGCTAACATCCGTTCGAGAAAATTATGTACATCACATAATAATGTACGTTACGCATTTGTGTACCCTCGACGAATATACGAGTAAACAATGTCTGAATCGTTTTGTATCGTTATTACGGTCATCTCTATGTCCTTGGACCAATTTTAAATCAAATAAATAGTCTTATTCCTGCGACTATGTTATGTCGATATTAGGCTACAATATACGATTTTTTTCCAATAGTCGTCCCTCTTTATTTATGTTTAAAACTTTACATATTCGGTACAACGACGCGTATTATATTATGTTCGAGATTGTTTTCAGAGACAGTATATTATTCGTCTCTATATGACGGTACTGTTGTCTGTCTATAGCACCCAGTGGTGGTTGTTTATAATGTTAACTATTCTTCCAATGATAATAGTGTCTGCCGGATTTCATTATTCAAAATAATGTAATTTTTGTGCATTCATATTGAAACAAGTTTTTTTTTTTTTATTTAATCGATAAAGTACGATAATCTAAATTTTAAAATTCAATCATTGGCAAAAAAAAATTTCTCTTTTGGAACAAAACTAAATTTGTTGTTATATAAGTAGTCAAGTTAAATAATATTTTTTGTCGAGCATAGATTAGAACACGATACTAATTATCAATTACTGATGTTAATTATTTCAAAAAGTATGGCATAAAAAAAAAGGATGTGTAAATATATCATATATTAATAGGTTTACTTGAAAAAATCATGACGATTGCACGCTCGATTAAAGCATCGTATTTTGTTAAACCGTGTTTTAAGTCCGTTCAACTACTTTAATTTGGTAAAAAACCTTTTTTTTGTATATTTCTAATAGACGCACTTATTGGTTCGTCAATTTGGTTTTCGTCCGCACTCTCATACCTATTCAAAATAAACTGACTTGTGTGTGTAAATTAGACTGTGAAAATAGATCGGGGTAGAAAAAAGGGTCGTTGAGCGTGTGGGCCCGAAGCCGTACGGCAAGGTGCTGAAGCCTTGTTCGTAAATCGCGTTAAGCACACACTTTCTGGTATAATTTTTCACACACAAATACACGTGCCTGTACATGGTGTAACAATCCGCATCAATATGCCCGTTGTCACAAGTACACACCCGGAAACGTTCGCGTGAGACAATATCGGCTTTTACTGTAAGGCAATCCGAAATAAAAACTTTTTGACCCACTGTGGAGCACACTGAAGGAAAATATAGAACATAAAAAAACTAAGGGGACAATTTATAATAGAAAAATACCGTCTAGTTGTTTTTCTTATAATAAGTAGGGATAAGTCCAAATATGCAATCATGTCACCGTAATAGCTGAAGGCTTATACCTATAATACAACAGCTCGGATATAAATTCGTCTAAATATTACGTATATATATATATATATATGGATGAAAGGACAAATATGACAGAATAAAAACTCATATATAGTGTGGTTTAGTTTCAATTTGATATGCGGTTAATACATTTCTACCGGAGTCAACTTGATGTAATGGAAAACAATTTGTGTTAGTTGTTGAATATATTTGATATACAATTTTCCATGCACAGGAAAAAAATACTCTTCATCACGATTAAATATTTTAAGACATTCAATTTATTTTTGTTAATGTTGTCAGAGCATACCTACTTTTATACACTAGAAATAAAATATAAATTAAAATGATTCAAATTTCCTTAATTCAAACACATAACCAGGGCTCGGGACTTAAAAGACTTAAAATCATTAAAATAAGTGCTTATAAAAGCACTTAAAAGTTATAAGCACTTAAATAAGCATTTAAAAAATATAAATTTAAACAAAAATATTTAATAAAAAAAAAAATTACCTAGGATAGGAAAAAATTAGTAAAAATTTCGAAATTTTCTTTTTACATCAATTTGATAAAGTGGAAAACATATTTTTTAACTGTGCTGAAAATATAATTAAAGATTAAAAAAAATATTTTAACAAATAAATGTAGTCCATATTATGATTTTTTAATCGAAAAATCAAAAAAAAAAAAAAAATAATAAATCTTTATATTGTAAAAAAAGTCTAACTTTGACTTTCGAGATTTTTGCCTTATTGTTTATGAATTTTCCGAGGAATTTTCTGAAAAATAAAATGTAAACAATATTTATAAATAGTTGAAAAAATCTGGGTTAGGTCCGTGGCCTACCCCATCGTTTATACTTAAGCAAATGTGCAAAAAAGCAAAAATAATCAGAAAAACAGGAAATAAGCATTTTGTTAAAAAATTGTCGGAAAAAGGAAAAAAAGCACTTTCAAATTACATAATTGAACGTGTTATAACATGCCATACACTTCAATAACTCTCTGTAATATTTTATGTCAAATCATAAAAATAAGCAAATGCTTTAAGTCCCGAGCCTTGCACATAACCAATGAAGTCGAATAGGTATTTTAATATTTAAATTATAATGATTTCAAATAAATTCTTATATTAATAATTATAATGTTTACAAGATTTTTTTTAACTATACGCTTTTTCGTTATATTATAAGCAGGATTCGGATTTTATACGAGTAGAATTTGCTACTTATTATAGTATAAAGATAAAGATAGTAAAGTGAAGTATTCATTTGTGTTATTAACCAGGGACTTCAAATTAGAAATTTTATTTTGCTATTTTTTGCATATTTTAAGTCTTTTTAGATTTTTAGTGCTATTTTTTAAGTTTTTAAGTGATATTTTTTTTTAATAAACATGATTTTATTTTGTATTTTTCATAAATCTCGTTTATACTGAATGAAAAATAGTATTAAATTAAATGAATCCAAAAATGTCCACATTTTCGTTTCATTTTGATAATTGATAAATAATTTGGTATCTACTATTTAACACGTTACTAGAATCTATTTTTAAGTAACGTGGCGATATCAAATATATATATTTATATATTTACATATTTGTGCCCTCTTATCTGTTTTATTTATTTTTACTTTATTATTATTGTACAATATATTGTCGTCTATCATACATATTCATGCATTCAGTGTCAGTTTTCCGTATTGTTTGATTTCGTTTCGTATTCGTTTATTACTCGATTGTGTATTATTTGATTTTCTGTTTCGATACTTAACGTAAAATGCCGAAAGTTAAAACATCGAATTATCGAGACTTAGATATTTTGTGTCTGAGTTTGGTGGCAATGATGTTTTTACAATTGACGCAAGTATTCTATTTTACAAATTGTGTGAATGTAAAGTTAATAGTGACAAAAAGTTTAACGTTGCTCAACACTTAAAAACGGAGAAACAGTTACATACAAACGATGTCATCATTCAAGGTAAAACAGGTATACCAGGGGCGGAACTAGGGGAGTTCAGGGGGTCAGCTGACCCACAGTTAGTATTTATTGACAAAATTGGCCTCTTGGAAATTTTTTTCTCTTTTTAGACCTTCATTTGGACTCTTGAACAGTTGGCCCATCGGAGTTACTTGAAAAATAAATGCCATGTATATTCAAAATTTAAAATTTTTCAATTCATAATTTATATTTTCAATTATATCGTTTTAGTAGAAAGTTAGAAAGTTAAGTAAATCATATTTTATTCCGTACGTTTGTTGCGCTGATAAAATTGGATTATATTTATTAATCGTAAATATATTGGTGGTATCATTTATTCTAAAATGTAATATAAATATACTTATACACTTTTATGAGCATATTGTGTTTTTTTTTTTTTTTACAAGGTATTCATTTCTAATTCAGTTTCATCCCTAATAAATGGCCTCTTGCAATGGCTTGACCCACAGTTCCCCGACTCTGGATCCGCTCCTGAGGTATACATACAACAAGACGTACCACATATAAGTTTTTTGAAATTGTTAACAGAATATGGTCATTTTAGTTTTTTTTATTAATGTATTACTTCATAAAATAATACCTATAATACATTTAATAAAATTTTGACTTACATTTTTTTTCTTTTTTTGCTATTTTTATTATCGATCGCCAAGGCGGAAAGAGCGGCATTTGCCTTAAATAAGTTCTTAAAATCAAAATTATTTTCAAAAAAGCCTAAAACCAGACTATATACAGTAACAATAAGACCGACTCTCACCTATAGCTGTGAAGCATGGACTACTACCAGCACAACCGAAAGAAGACTTAGGACCTTTGAAAACAGAATTTGGAGGACAATTTGTGGACCAATTTATGATAGCGTCAATTTAACCTGGAGAAGAAAATACAACAAAGAACTACAAGACGAATTGGGAATTGCATCAGTTATCAGCTTTATAAGAGGGCAAAAGATCCAATGGTTAGGACACGCGATGCGGAGAAGTGAGGATGATATAAGTAGAACAATCCAAAACTGGAAACCAATGGGAATGAGACCGCGAGGAAGACCCAGGAAAAGGTGGTTGGGTGTTGTGGAAGAAGACCTTGAAAGATTGAGAGTACATATTGGAGGGAAGTAGTACAGGACCGTGAAAAATGGAGAGATATTGTGAAGGCGGCCAAAACTCTTAGAGAGTACTAAGTGCGAGAGGAATAAGAAGAAGCTATTTTTATTGTTTTTAGGGCATATTTATAGAACATATTTTAAGGTTTTTTTGGTCATATTATAGTACATATTTTAATATTTTCAGTGCTATTAAGTCCAAACCCTGATTATAGGGTTCAAAAAATTCCACTCTAAAAATAGGCAGTATAGTTGTATATTTTAACTACATAATATTTTATTTTGAAATTTTGATTAGTCATAAACCGCACTGAGATCCATGAATACACATTAAGTTTCTTTTAATGATTACATAATTTAAAAAAGTTACTCTAATACTCGTAGTTTGTATAAACATGATAAATCACATTTTTGTAAATTAGTCCAAACTCATTTTCGGTGTACTACACGAGTATACTCGATTTATTTCATATATTTTAATACTAGTAACTCATTGATATAATAAATATAATTGAAACCTTTAAAAGGACCGAATATCCTCGAGACATTTTAATATAAAACTAATCGTAACTATTCGCATGTCATGTATTTCAAACTTAAAAAATATATGTATTCCAAAGCTTAAGATTTTTGCACGTTTGTGTAAAATGAATTACAGTTAACCTTGTACTCGTATGACATTATAAACATAAGACACATAAATACATACATACCGTAGCGCCGAACTCGAGGTTCAAGTCTGTGGTGGATTAATTATGAAACGACCACGACAAGTATACGAGTAATACGTGAATTAACCTAATAAGCTATAAATTATAATACTGCCCATTTATTAATTACTATTTAAGATATATGCGAGTAAGTACCTAAATGCTAAAATTTAAAAAAAGTTTTTAGGATGGGTTAAACTTCCAACCTCTGTACGTCCATGGGTGGCTCATATTATCGTGGGATGGACTATAAATTGTAAATTGAGTGAGTATTGACAAGACAATTCAAAAATTTGTTCAGCGCCACTAAATATATACATGAGCCAATAAATGATTAATATAGGTACGATCGTCTTGTACCACGGAACTTAAAAATTAAAAATGTTAAACGCTTATAAGCCAAAGTTAAACATAAATACAGAATCTATTTTTTATCGCTTAAAAATTATTTTTTGTAATTAAACTACCCCTACAAACTCAAATTTTGAGATATTTGAATATTTTTTTACTTTACCTAAAATATTATATCTAAAATAATTGTGAATAAGCATATATTATTCCATTAAATAATCCATTACAAAATAATTGTTAATTAAAATATTGAATGTCGATTAAAAATGTACAATATAAAAAACACAGATTGGAAATATGTTACATGATAGCATTTTATTTATTTTATACTCTTGTAAATAAGTATTTAATATATCGTTAAGTTTCGGTATTTGTTAACATTTCAAATTATAACCAATAGTTATTATCAAATTTAACATTTTAATTAAAAGTTGTGCATTTCATATTTGATGAAAATCAAAAATATTTTATTTGAAAATTAATTATATTTTAAATCTCAATTTGAAAGAACCAAATCAAAACATAAGCACTTAAATGTTGTGATAGTAACTATTAAATAAACGCAAACGAGATACTTCGGTTACACTACAATATATTTGAATTGCAAATAATTTTGAAAGACATCAATATTATGATAATGATAATTAAGAAAATGTTGACTATTTATGAATAAACTAAACTTACTCAAAATGAATAAATATTTTTATAGTACTTTAATTTTTAAAATTTGTTATCATATATATGTAATACTAGTTTGCATTCAATTATTCTAAGATAATTTCAATGTAAATCTAATTTACATTAAATTAATTTATAATATATTTTATATATTATTGTATATAATTTATTTATAAAATAGTTCTAAAGCTTTTCTTAGACATTACGACCCTAAACTACAGTGGAATGGTATATGGTTATAAGATCGAGAGATTATCATTTACTAATTTTACTCCTATGACAATTTACTGATGGAGCACATACAGAGGGTTAAAACTTGATAACAATACAAATAATCGATATGTTTTTAATTGTAAGTTATAGAGAAATAAGGATTCAATGGATCATTATATTTAAATAACAGACTGAGTATTATGTAGGTCATCACAATTGATGTATCATAGTTGTACTTTTTTCAAACATGTAAGTAATACTAATCACCACAAATAAAAATTATTCTAAGCAAAGGTCGGAGATATATACAGATACAAATGGTACCTTGAATATTTAATTTAAAAATAATTAAATCTCCAAAGGTTAACATGATACATAATTTATGAACTAAATTATACGCTGCATGAAACTTTTGATGCATTTTTAGAGTCTTTATAAATGTTAAGAGAAATGTACTTCACTTAAAGTGTAAAATTTCTTTGAAAAAATATATTTATAAAAAATTTCAAAAAATATTAATGATAAATAAACGCGTAATGAAAAATTTAAAAAATATTACAGATTCAAAATAGATTCAAAATTCAAAGTAATAACTCTGTTTTTTCAAGAAAAATATTTTTAAAATTAACATTTAAATAAATAATATGTATCGCACATTATGAGTGAATCATAATATTATTGAATTATAAATAACCGTATTATTGGTATATTGTCCTGCACAATTATATTATAATCAAATTAATACTAAATATTGTAATGCATAATGAAGTATTAAAAATATTAATTTAATGTAAAGTTACTGTACATTTTAACGATAAACTTCGCCGGAATATAAATACCAATGTATTAAGATAATTATATAGATTTAATAATAAATGGATAAAATGAGTAAAATGAATGTTTTTAAGAAATCTAAAATGGTTTCAGTATTTTTAATTTATTTTTATAATAACTACATTAATATAATAACAGTATATATTAATATTACTGTACAATATAAATACGCATTTTTAATACTAGATCAATTGCTGTTAACCTTAAATATTATTTCTTAACACTATATTCGCTATTGAGTGATAAAAATATTTATTAATAATTTAACGATATTGTATACTTTTGGTAAACTTTATTAAAGTAAAACTATTAATAACTGATAATTATAATTCGTTGATATATTTTACCTATACCTACTCATTGATTTTTAGCAACTATAAATTTATTAAATTAAAAGTATATGAAAAAGGTTTGTTGATTTCTCCTATCTAATAAAAAAAAAAACAACTACCCGTGTACGTACGTGTGTACTATTTGTGATAATGACCATATGGCCCCCTTCCATCAACGACTGATAACATTTTTTTTTGGGAAACGAACGCTAAATAGTTAACTTATGTTTGCTGTTACGGAAAAGAAACCCGGCAATGGCAATTCACTTGATACGAAATATATTAAACATTACTTACTTTGAATCCAATCGATATCCTTTTAGATTTGTTTGATAGAAGTTGTCATTGAAATAACATTGTAACGTATACTCATTCAATATTACACTTGCACAGTATTTAACTCGTTGTACAATATACAAGCTAGTGTATGCTTTCGTGGTGTTTCATAATAGTAGTTATGAATTCATTTTTTTTCTCTCACAATCAGAAGTTATGTGCTAAAATAATAAATAAGCGTATATAGAATATTTTGGCAGATAAGACGCACAGTGGGATAACTATGTAACATCTAATTACTACTCAGAGTGCATTAAAGGTCGGGCACGTGCAACATGCATATTTTAATGACGTAATTGATAATAGTTTTCTTGATAATTTCTATTTTTCGGAAGTGAAGTCCGTTTTGAAAATGATTTCTTTGCCGTCAAGCCGAATAATTGGCGTGGACCTTATCGACCCGCCTTTTTATAGAAATTTACGGTAAATTAATTTAACCATAAACAAGGAACTTTACGTTACCGTTTATCTTTGGTGAAAACGTAATTGTGTTTCATCTGAAACCGTAATTATAATATTAACAAAGTTAAAGTTTCCGTACATTTCTAGTTCATGTTTTATAATAACATACTGCCATTTAAGTGCGCGCATTACTTACCGTGCCGTTTTGTCTATCGCTATTAATATTATTTTCCATAATTACGGACTGCAGGACATATCCACAGGGTATGTTCACAACCGTGTCCGTCAGTAGTCAATTTATGTAAATTTTTTTCTTCTCGTGTTGATTTACTTTATTTTTTTATTTAATATTCAATCGTCGAGAGTTTTAATTGAAATCAAATTTAGTTGAGACCGATACAGTTGATAGGTTAATGACTCATTTTCAACAGATAAGAAAGCTAGAGCAAAAAGGTCTCGAGATCATGATTTTTCATGATAAGCCAAATGCTAGTTGTAAAGATCCTTTAAGCTCAATATAAGATTGAAGAAATTAAATGTATTTAAAAATCTAATATTTATATTCTACAAAATGTGTATATTGTACCTATATGATTTTGTTTTCTAAAACTATATTAAATATTATCTAAATACCATTGGGTATTGGTTACTAGTATGTACGATATCACTCTATCCGTGAATTATTATTCAATTCAAAATTTTAAGTACAATGAACATTTCTAAACAATTGTTATAGTACACACATATTAATGTTATAATAGTCATATAAGTTACAATTTTTAAGTTAAAGGTTGAAAAATTGAATAAAAGCCTCGGTTTTTTAACCGTCTAATCATAATTATTTTAAGCATTTAAAGTTGAAATGCGTTTTAAAGTGTAAATTAAGAAAATATTTACAAAATGTTTAGTAATATAATATAATAATATAATAATAACATATACGTATTCATGTTTTATGTGATTTAAAATATTATATTTTAAAACAAAATTATTTCTCACCACTAGTTAATAACTAAATCGAAAATATCTAGAATTTAAGACTATCAATATTCGTATGAAATACTAAAATCACAAAATAATATAGTTATTCGATCAACATCGTAACCTCTCACGTAACCCGGTAAAATACCACATTATTTTCGCTAATTGAGTCTATAAATTAGTTTGGCTATATAATGTCAAATCGGTTGTATACATACACGTACGTATACATAGTTATTGTACGGTAATTTTTTTTAAATTACATTTAATTATACAAATATAATATACACATCCATAATAAGTATTGATATTATATTATCAAAATCATTTAAGTTTTATAAATGAACGTTATTTTTTTTAAACGCTTTAATATGTACACGCTAAGAGTGAACTTTGAGTATTATTTATTATTCTGTGAAATTGCAACGGGAACTCCGGTCTAAACTTTGTGCAATAGCGTGTAGTTAAAATTTTATTGCAATTACGATCGTTTATCATCGTGGATTTTATCATCGATCGTTGCTCATACCCCTCCCCATCCCTTCTCACCATCAGTTATAAGCTATTTCAATAACGATCTCTACAATAAAGATTCTGTAATTAAAATAAATGATTTGTTGTATCGAAACATATTTATTATAATTTATAATAGTAATGAACGGTTAATAATTTTTAACCGTTACCCGAAGCAATCCTGTCGAGTAGAACGTAATCAACAACGCTGAAAACACAATATAAATATGACATGTACGTACGCGGTGTTTATTTCAAGGGGTAACCGGTTGGGGGGGGAGGTAATACCTATGGTGACCATATATTTTTCTTGTCAAATCGGGATTAATTATTTTTATTTAGTAATTATTAACAAAATTATGTACTATTATGGTTTTAAAGGAGAAAAAATTAAATTTGATTAAAAACAACTTTTTTTTTTTTTTTCAAAATACGTAGGTACGTAAAAACGGGACGTATGGTCACCTTACTAATACCCCCCGGAAAAGTGTATGACATTATTACGTAAACTACATATAATTGTGATGCGACAATATGTGAAACGAGTTATTGGACAATTGAGAGTTATTTTGTGTGTCACAATTGATAATAAAATAAAATTAATATTTACTTTACTAAATACTATTTAGTATAATAAATTTTGCGGGTATTACCTTTTCGTATACCAATAATCAATTAATGTGTATCAAAGTGTATATCAATATAACTGATTTTAGATACCTTATCGCACGTGTGTAATTTTTAAAATGTGCTGTCGTCTGTCCACTGGTAATATTTACTGTAGTGGTTTACGCGTTTACGACTACGTCTAATTTTAAGATTAATTAATTAATTAATTCCTCTAGTTTTGTGCAGTGTTTATTTTTTGACAAAAACAGAAATTCCTCATACTACTAAATATGAACCATTATTAAATAAAGTAGTGCTAAAACAAAATCAAGCTTTACTTGAGTGGAAAAACAAAATGACAGATCGACCTACGTGAGTAAAAACACAGCTATTGAAATATTAAATTGTATTGGCACTGTTCTTGAAACTCATTACTTATGTGAATTAAAAAATAAATACTTTTTATTAATGGCTGACGAGTTAACAAATATTAAAAATATTTGTGAAATTACAATAATTATTCGTTTTGTAACAGATTGTAGTAAAATTAGAGTATTATTTTTATATATTGTATAATTATCTGGCACAAATCCGCAAACCATAACAGAAAATATTGATTGAGAGTTGAAAAAAAAGTTGTGTATAAGTAACGTATGTATAGTAAATGTCTGTTCTATTTATTTATTTTTTTTTTTTTTTCATACAATTAACCAAAGTTAGATTTTTTAAGAATCTACGTATTCGTAGGTATCTATCTAATATCAATAAATTGAGCTTAAAACGATACAATTACTTTACTTAATTATTTACTTCTAAGACATACACCCTTGGAAATTTATGATACCACCCCCCCCCTCCTCCACGGGATAGAAGGTCTGAAATAAACACTGTACGTGCGTATACGTTCAGGAGAGTTCAAGACTCGAGAGGCGTTGGTTCTCCGGTGGAAATTTTATTCGTTACAGATTCCGAAACGTTTCACCTCGAGTCTCTTCCGAGAACATTCAATGTGGTCCTCGGCTGAAGGGCTTCCCCGCTCTTGTCCCGCCCTCTCTGTCGGTTTTATCTCGTCTCGGTCGGTATCGGGGTTCTTCGAATCGGCACGCGGCCGGCGCCGCGGCGCACCGGAGTTTTTTTCTCTCCCCCGCCGTCGCCGGGAACGCCCGAACGTTTTGTTTGTTTCACATACAAACATGTCGTGTGAATAATAATAATAATTGATAAAAAGCTGTGTCGGTGGCAAATTCGAAAACGACGGACGCGAGGAGGGGAAATGGAAAAAAAAACCGACAGGAAAAAAATTGGCCACAACAATAATGATAACAATAACAATGCATCGTGGAAATTCGAGAAGAGAGAGGTGTTTACCCACGGCCCACTACGACGTAGCGTTCTGCCCACGGGCGCGTTACGTGAAATCAGCAACCAGTGTTGTTTTTCATCCCGCACCGGCCGCCAACAACACAAACGTTATGTGTGTTACGACATAGTACACGCATACACGCATAACGTGTTATATCGCAGACGGATCCCGTCGTCTTTTGCCGCGGTTAGCTGCGCGTGAAATAAAACGTCAGCGGTCCTCGGACAGCGTGTGCGCCGCCTCTGTGCACGTCTTTGTCGTCGTACAGTCCGTCGGCCGCCCTTAGCGTTAGGAAAAATGTCGTGACTTCGCACATTTGCCCCGCGTAACCTTACGCGCGCGTTAACGTTTTCTCTCTCTCTCTCTTTCTCTCTCTATCACTCTCTTTCTCTCTCGAAATTCACGTTACACGCGCGCGTGCGCGCACACAATCGTTCGTATTATTTTCCCTCCGTTCGTCTTTCCAGATAAAACATTGTACGCACGATTGTTGCACCGCCGCGCGTTTATCTCGACGCAGCAACAACGTATTTCCGAATCCCACGCGCGCCAGGCCGATACGCGCCATTTCCAAGTTCTTGCGCGGCGGACCAGGGTGATTAGATCCGACCCACGGCCCTAGAAGCATTTATTTTCGGCCCTGCCCCGTAGAAGACTTGTATAAAAAATTATAATACAACAAAACCGTTACACGATTGTATTATTTTTATGTTTTTTAAGTAGGTGTACGTGTGCAACGAGTAAAGTCCATGATTGAATTCAGCTCTCTACTACGTGCGTGTGTGGGTATTTTTGGCGGCCCGTAGTATTTTTATGAAAGTGTAAATTGGCCCGCCAACTATAAAAGGTTGAACCACCTTGGTATAGGGTATCCCGGTAGCGTAGCCATCGACACGGTCGGCACGTTTACGGTCACAACCATTTCGGTCGCACTTGCGGTCACTCGTTTTTTAGATATACCTAGGTATATCATATACTAATATGAACTAATAAAACATTTATACTTGAATAAATTAAATTTTACCTTCTCACGTCAACGTTTTACGTCATAATGTCATAGTATGAAATTTCTTGGTTGTGGACGATTTTCAATTCAGACAAATGAAATTGGGGATGTAAAGGTATTACGATTAATATTATCGTTTATGTGGCTTTGTCTAGTAATTCGTACTTGATATCAGTGATTGAAATAATCGTGTTCGATCGAAACCATATTTATCAACAATTTACATCAAGGACGTATTTGAGTTTCAATCATGATGGGAGGGGGGGAAACAAATTTTGCTTCAATACAAACTTAAAAATAATTTACTGTTCATTACCTACAGCTCATGTTTCTGTTATAATGATAACATATTATAATGATAGATTAGTGATTTATATTCTTAATTATTTGTACATTACATTTTTTAAATAAATCAATGTATTATATTCAAAAAAAATACGAGCCATGGGGGGGGGCGAATGCCCCCTTCGTCCCCCTTAAAAATGCCCTAGATTTACATTCGTGTAAACCTGACATAGCAGTGATTAATGTAAAAAAAAACAATTTAACCTGGCTGGAAAAAATGTGTAAAAATTATTATGTACACCATCTCAAGTTTTTCGTTAATAAATGGTCCCTTTCCTTCACAAAGTTTATCACTATGTAAATCATATTCCTAAATATACTTCCACTAGGACAACTTTAAGTAAGATTAAAAAAAAAAAAAACAATTGGTAGTGCTTTAGATCCAAACACAAAATAAAAATAAATGATAAAAAATAATAGTTGTCCGTGATAAAATTTCTCAATTTTAAATAACGGAATGTTTAAGATTATTTAAGTGTATAAAAGTATGAATTATATTATATATATAAAACAAATGACCGTTAGTGCGACCAAAAAGGTTCTTACTGAAATAATGTGCCGACTGTATCGGTACCACAATCATCCTCATATCTTGTGTACCGCTGACCCTCTGATTATTCACAAGACTTTTAACAGTCGCATCTCCAGCAAAAAATGTCTGGTTAGAACTGAGTAGGGAAAATATTTGGCCTATGGTATGGGGGGAGTGCATTGTAGATTCTCTATCCACATGCCTGGACCATATCCAATATGCTCTACAAATGTATTTTATATGACGTGATAAAAGAAAACCTACTTAAATTCATCGCATTAAATTGTATCGGGTCTAGTACGTTTGTAAACACTGCGCGGAGACTCGACTCTCTTATCCGCTGACCATCCCTGCACAGTGCATGTCATATAGTGACTATATATTTCTGATCGACCACCATTGATTTATTGATTTAGTAATAAAAATAATATTGTACAGTTGGTTTTCGATTGTTCCGTAACACATCGTTTGTAAGTTCGACGGCGAAAACGCTGCATCGTCGACACGCCGTTCGATTGCCGCACGCCGACTGCCCAAAACACGGTTATTTCACGTTCTTGCAGTACTAATGGGCGGCGTTGCACAGCTATTACGTTGTAAAACAATAACCAGGTACCTATTTCGTGCACCATTGTACCGCGTGTGCATAATACATGATGACTAACAATGTATTTTTCAAATGACCTTTCCATAACCTATTTCCTAGGTAAGCCATTTTAACACCTATTTGCTTGTGCAGAGGAGCGCACAAAACGAACTATATCTGAACGTTTAACGATAACTATTGTTACATGCATTTGAAAACATTTGCCAGTGGCAAATAATATATTGTCTTATTCCTGTATAACTAGACGGGCAGAATAAACATTGTACGTGATTCTGAACACAACAGTTTTCATATGAATCGGTGATATTACCCAGTAGATCATTCTTATCGTAAGACATTCGCAGACCATTTTCGTGGTAAAGGTACGTGTTTGCATTCCTTTGCGAGAACACGGTATATTATTGCCGTTTTAAATCAATATCTATTTTTATCATTAGATTGATAGTGTAGTATAATACAATACACATTTTGGTAAAATGGAATTCGGGTCAAGACGTAGTTGTCGACTTGAAAACAAAAAGATTTTGCTTCTTCTTTTTGTAGAAGTTCCTCTATCCATTTCGAATGTTAAAAATCATATTTGATGTTGCTTCTTTCACCAACGATTAACGAAATAATTTATTTATTATTGCACTTATCCAGTCGTGGAAATTTTTCGACAAAGATATCCTTTGTCTAACAACACTTCTCAGGTATTATTGATTTATTTATTTGTATATTATTATAAATGTATTAATTTAAAGATAAATTAATAGATTACTATTCTAATAATATTCTTCTTACAGATGTATTCCATACACACGTTTAATTTTAATATTTACTATTAATTATATTTCAGTTAATATTTCTGTCTAACAATTAATGTTGTTCTTCAAAAATAAAATGTTTTTGAATGTTAATTACTGAATGTAAAATTTTAATATTTTGTAATATTTAATTTTTCGTTATACTCTCAATAAAACGAAAAACATTCTTATCCAGGACAATAAAATAAATAGTTTAGTTTGTATAAATATCGCTTATTATTTTAATTTAATAGATATTAAAACTAAAATGCTTCTATCCTGTTTCTTTTCCGTAGCGCTGAAATGATCAAGAATTTAAAATTCCCATACATATACACAGAATTGTAATCGTATATTTTTGTAATTTGAGAACTTGAATATGAATAGATCGAGGTATTAAATAATATTACAGACATTTTTTATTTTTTTTTCACAATTCTATTGTCATAAATATAATAATATAATATTATACGCATTCAAATTATAACAAATTATATTAAAAAGTGACGTAAACCTAAATTTAGCTATATTTTTACTATATAAAGATATATAAGGTGTTTTAATATCAGATTATGGTTTTATTAAATAAATACATATTGTAGGATTATTACGATTATTGTTGGATTATTATGATTATAATAAAAAAAAATAATCTAAAAATAATCAATGATTAGTTGAATTGTTTTCATTATTTTGTATAGTTTACTTCTTCGTACTTACCATCTGTTCCTAATATAAATAAAATACAATTTTTTGTTTGTTGATTGAATATTTATAAACATTAATTTAATTTAGCTAAATATATACTATACTTATATATCTAAAAAAATTTAAATTTTTTATTTAGATGTCCATATAGGTGATATACGTTTTATAAGTTTAAATTTTTTGTCGAATTAAGCATTTAATTCAACCATGCTTTAATTAGCAGGGACAGTAATAAAGCGCATTAAGTAAACTGCATTAATGATTTATGCATTTAGCTTACTATTTAGACGAGTAAATAAATATGAATTATACCGTAATAATTATAATTTAAATAGGTTAATCAATAACATTTTCTAAGAATAAATAAAAATAATTTCACTAAATTAAATAATCAATTAAATAATTTAAAAAAAGAAAAAAAAATTAAACGAAATAATTCAAATATTTATGTGTAAAAATGATTGCAAAAATATTTATTCGTGCACTTTAATTAAAAAAATACTTTAATAATGATTAACATACATGTTTTTAATAATTACTTCAACCTTTTTGAATATATACTGCAAATAATGATAATATAATATAAAGTAATTATAAAAATATTTATTCGGTTTGTTGACCCTTAGCGTCTTCGATGAAATAATGAACAAATCTCGAACATTATGACCAATTTATTATAATTCAGTTATTATAGCTTAATGAACATAATAAAAATATCTGCCAAAATAAATCTTAATTGATAACCATGGTTTTCGTTAAGTGCATTGATTTACGGTACATCAGTTTTAATTGATTTTAATGTATACACGAAATATTATAGTGTATAGATGTTCTTAATGTTTCATCGGAGTTCTCTCAGTTGATTCTTATCTAATATCGGTAAGACGCGTACCGATAACTTTATTCTCCGTGCACCCATTAAAGTTAAACAAAACCGACCGATCTTACGTTCATCGCATTACTTGAAAAGTTCAATAACATCAAAACTGTTATTAACAGATAGTGGGTACTCGTATCCCTCTTTTGGAAATAAATGCACGGATAATCATCACGGTTCATGACTTTCAACACGAAATCTTAAACAGTTCTTACGAGTCGCTAAGAATGCAGTACTGTTACACTCGTATCTACCTACTTAACTAAAATGGTCGAAAGAAAAAAACCACGTGCGCATACGTTTTCCTGTCAACATTTTAATAATTAGCCACCGAAATCATTGCATAACAAGCTGGAACCGTTTGAATTTAAAAAATTAAAAAATTAAGTTAAAATTAGTTAAAAAGTGTCGGAACTGGTTCCTGTAATCAGTAAAATATAATATTAATGTAGCGTTAAACGAAAAATTATTTTATAATACTTGTCAGAAACCAATCCACTAAAATAATATTTCTTACTAACTCAAAAAAAAAAAAAAAAAAAATGATTAAAAACAATTTTGGTTTAATGATATTTTTGTGGTAATTTGAAGAGTTCCACACACTTTTCCCAACATTTTTGGTCCAATCGGTTAAATTTTTGAAGCATATGTGAATGTCCCTTGATACCTGAACTTTATTATATTATACATAAAATATAACTTTTTTTGGAAGAACAATCGAATTCTAAAAAACGCATTACACCCGTGGAAAAGTTATAGGAGTGTACAAGTGCGTTGTTATAATCGGTATAGTAAATAGTCGGTATGAATTAAAATCACACGGTCGATTTGGCCCCGGAAAAAACATGATATTTTGTGTTCATCTGGTGTAATGTAAAATGACTGGTACATTGAATTTCATACTTTTATTTTTGGTTACACGTTTTCAAAGGGTCGGAAAACTGGGGAGGAAAAAAAAACAGGAAAATCGGTGCGTCTTGGACACGGGACACCACGACGCAAGAATCGACGGAACGACCGTATGCGGTGGCGTGCGATAGGGGTGTGAAACGTTGGCGCACAGCACCGCCGAAGACCGTGTTCGCAAAAAAAAAAAATCCCGTCGAGACAGGCCTCCGGGCACAATTAAGAGCGTTATTGTTTAACCCGTTTTGTCGAGAGCAATTGTTGTGCAGTGGCGGCGGCAGTTTTAGCGTACCTGTTCCGATTCGTTCCGCGCGGTCCCGTGAACAATGCGGCGCGAGAACGCTCGACCGCGGCCAATTAAATAATCAAAACGCATTCACCCACGCGGCGCCGTCAAATTGCCAACGTGCGCGTACCGTTCTGAGTGTTGAGCAATGCGTAAAACGATATTGCGACCGGTCGATGATCGCGACGGTCCCATGGGGTCCCGGCGATAGCACAAGCCCCGGGTTTCTCCACCCTACACCCCTGTCCTTTCGGATCGTTGAAAATTCGTATTAACGAATCGACAGCCGTGGACAGATATACGCGGCTACGCGATTGTTTGATTGAAATTACATAAAACGTATAATATTTCGACTGTTAACAACAAGAGAGAACGTGGTGTTATAGTTAAGTTACCAGCGTAGGTAAACGGATAAAGATTATAGAACGACTAATTGGTGTCTAATAATTGGTGACTAATTTTCGTCCGTTGTTTGACAAATTATATTTTGCACAGTGCAGCAGCAATATCGCTCGCGTGTATTGTACATCCGCGTACGAGTATATGCTAGTAGGGAACGGGTTTGAATGCGAAATTCGTTTTTTTTCTGAACGTCCGAAAACACTGCTTTCTGACCACAAAGTTCAATTCGTACTTGGATGAATCGAAAAATGTAACTTTTCTTTGCATTTTTTCGTATTTTCAACACTTTTTTTATATTTTAGAGCATATTTTGACATTTTTAACACATATTCATGTCCATGAGTCATTTTTATATATAAATGTTAAATATAAATTTAGTCGAAATTAATTTATTCATTTGAAAACAGGCTTAATTTATTACGAATATTTATCTATTTAAATTGTATATTCGTTTTTTGGAAATAATTTAGATGATAAAATAAATATAAAAGAAAATAATAAAACAATTATACGAATAATTAATAAGAATAAGCATTTATTTAACAAAAAAAATCTGTTACGAGTGGATAAAATTATATGTTGTAAAAGCATTTTTCTTATATTTTACAGCATTTAAATCCGTTTCTTAATTGTTAGTGTAACGATAGTCGATATTTTACGAATAATTGAAGACAAATATTATATATCTCAAACCCGAAAAATTTGTTATTACATAATTTACAAAAAATTTAAATAATTAGAATACATTTATTTTTTGTTCGATAAAATAAATTTGTTGCTCTTCAAATTTTTCCGCCGGGTCTCACGGGCCTTGGCCAAAATTCGGCCCTTACTGTGAAGTATAATCCGTACGCACGTGCGTTGTTACGCGAATTCAATAATATTGATTTTTTTTATTCCATTAAGTTATTCGCGTGCGACGAGACAAAAGGAAAATGCGTCGCATAGACCGCGATCCGTCCGCATAATGTAACACTTATTGCACGTATGTTATAACATTTCATAAAATGCCGCACGAGTATGAAAATAAATAAAAACGCAATAAAAAAGAAAAATATCAAAATAAAATAAGTACTAATAAAATTACGAGTAAAAACCAATTTACGTGGATTCACGATGAGACGTAGTTTTTTCGATGGTAAAATATCGCGTGAAAATGTTTGGAATTTATGCGTATTTATTGTAATCCCATTGTTTGTCGGTGGAAGATATCAAGTATCCGATATCTTTTTTCGTTTTTCATTTCAAACTAATTATGTGAAGTATTATTCGCAGAGATAATCATTGAAAATTATAAGCAATAATAATACGCATGTCACTTTTGTTGTATTTATTGCATTGACAGTTGATGACAACAATGGTTTAATAACCTGGAAAATTAATAACACTAAACGGTTTTCGATCGCATTGTTTTACGTTATTATTAATATGCACGTTATTCAAACATACGTTCCAAAATGAAAATAACCTAGGGATTGGATTTAGAACAAATTTTTAGTTTACTTGATATAGACCTACATAACTATATTGCGTTTAAGATAACACTATTTCCGAAGACACATCACCAACGCATCATTATTCTATAGTATAGATAGAATCTATACTATTGCGGACAGAGCCGAGTCAAACATTTCAAAGCTCCGGGGCAAAATTTTTTCTTTGGGACCATTTTGGCACAGGTACCATATTAAATGCTAATAAGGGCGTCCCTTTTACAAAACTACGGCGCCCGGGGGTGATTGCCCCTTTGCCCCAACTTAATACGGCCCTGATTGCGGTAAATGTTAATTTTGATAGGAACGCATTGCCGTCACATTACAAGTGCGATCGATATGTTCAAGTATTATAATACGTTACATAATATGACCCGTGTGCAATGATCAAACGGATTTTAACCTATTACAATATAACCAACCGTTTCGTTCCGTAAACCAAAACAGTCCGAAAGACGTCCGTCCGTCTGCATGTTTAACTCGTGGTGACCGAACGTCCAGCGTTTGCCGCGTCCCCAATGAACCTTTGATCGTCCGAGAAAACTTCCTTGCGCAAGCACGTCGCGTGCAGCGTTCGACCCAAAGTTTTCTTCGTTCATAAGTTTATAGACGTGAGCGCGCCAAAATAATAAGTGATGGTGCCGTCCCGAAATGCGATTCAAGAAACCGATCATACGATATTGTAATCTTGTCAAGCCCTCTCCTGCAGCCTATACAAGAAATGAGGGTTGAGAAATTTCCGGTGCACACATAATACTCGTACATATAGGCATAATCTCGCACTGTATTTCACGGTAAATTGCATTTGATTGAATTCCCCTTTTGCTGCCTTCGTTCCCCGTATTATATCCATTACGACACACGCCCGGGCTCTGGATGAACCCATTTTATTATTTACGTCCGATCCGAACAATCTGTGACTAAAATAATATGCATAAAATCGCAATTTCCTATCTACTTAGTGCGCGTAATCATCGTATAACTAGTATTAATATTGTATTTTACACTGCGATGAAATATTTTTATTTAAAACAAATTCCAAAACCATAACAATTAGAAAAACATCGTCGTGAGATTTCGAACTACAATCAATTTTCATTTTACATTTAATGTAATTAAACAAAAAATGATTTTCTTCGCTTTTCAGTAATACGTTCTGATATTTAAAGTATTGGTCGTAAGTTATTATATAAAAGATTCCTAAGATGAATTGTATATATATGTATAAATTTATCACTTGTAACACAAGAACAGTTTTTTATAAAAAAAAACATCTTCATAAATCTACAGGTTAGGAATATTGGGAAAGTTTTTTTAGTAAATAGTCAAAAAATTGATGATTACCTTTTAAATATAAAAGACACTATTATTATTTTTTATTAGAATAAAGGTAATGACTTATCTACATAAAGATCTAATCTTATTCAATTGGTTTTATACTTTGTTACTCATTGAAATTAAATTAAATACTTTAATTTATCTTGTTTGGTTAATAATTTACATTAACTATCATATGAAATAATTTTTATTTTACTATTTACCGTTTCATTAAACGATTAAAAACTATAATTATAAAATAATATTTTAACATTTATTTTATTAATATTAATGAATTGAACTTAAAAGTTGTACACTATTTGAAATTAATAAATTAACGATATTTTAATAATAATTATTATGAATAATTAAATTAATTTAAAATAAACTAAAAATATCGATATTATATTTGAAAAGAAAGTAATTTTGCTAACAAATTGCCATAGTCATTAATTATCATTCGATTAAAATATTCTAATAATCAATCACCTATTTATTAGGAAATTAAAGACTGTATTCAATAACTTTATAGTTTTTCTATGTTCAGCTATGCTATTCGTAATAATACAACGTTTTATCGTTTTTAAATCTATCTCTCTCTTTCTCTAAATAAGTATTTAAGAATAAACTCATAAATCCATTTTGTATTACATTTACCCAGTTTTTTTTATGAAATAAAAGTGACATATTCTTTTACACGAATAATAATTATATTTGAAGTTATGAGCTTATAACTAAAATACCGCTTATAAATCACGCATTTATAATTAACTCACTATGTCATCCATGAACCATGACGAGTTTCCATTTAATATACAGTTATAATACTGTAAGGGTACATGTGAGAACCTCTCTTCCCTTTATACTGCTCGCTTGGAGTATCTCGTATTAAATTTTCATCCCTTAATTACATCCACATCGCGTAGGGCGCATTTTGAAAACAATTTCCATTTTTACTGTGATGTAAAAATTAACCTTTGAAAAAGATCTACCCAGGGTATTTTGAAACGATAAGAAATAAACACGCTCAAAATTGTAGGTGTAATATACATGAGCGTTTAAAAAAATTCGCACAATCAAAAAATTACCATCAAAATGCAAAATCACAATGACAATCATTGCAATTATTATTCAAGTTTATATTATTATTGCCTTTTAATATCGATTGTTAAATGTTATTTATAAAATGGTAATCTTTTTTTTAATTTGATACAAGTCGTCTAAGGTTGACTGTATAAACTTAACCACAAAATATGAAAATTACAATTTAAATTATTATTTAAACTATTATTATTATTTAAATTATTTAAATTACAATTTAAATAATAAATTTCTAGCATAATGCAATTAAATTGTATACGGTTATCTATTTGAACTTTTTAAACGATGCCATTAAATTTATTATTTAAAATTTAGATTTTTCAATGTGATCAATAGTTAAATTATTTTTATTTTACTTTGGAATTGAATGATATATAGTACATATTATATACTAACGGCTATACATAATTTGAATATTATAAATTGTTTTCAATCTCGTAAACCTTTATTCCATTCTTTATTCGCTGATTTTAATGACTACTTGATAATGAATATAAATACACATCTGTAGAAACTATACAAGTATATCAAATATCATTGGCAAAGATTGTCTATTTTTAGTTTTGAGTAAGGGAGTTATAGTTGAATACTAAAAACGATTAATATTATAAATAACTAAATGTGTTCATTTTATTTATAAAAAAAAAAAATCCCATTCAATAAAATAAATAAATTTAGACAAAATATAGTTTTTGATACCACATATATACTAATGGATTATTTTTTAATACTGTAAATTTAAATAAATCATTTTTGAACAAAAAAATTTCCCATAAATCTAATAATGACTACTTTTTATTGTTGACTTTGTTTTCACAAGTAATTTACGCTTGGTGAGTTCATCATGGTACGCTTTGCCGGTCCACAGCAATATAATTGATCATTGCACACAAAGTTATACATATCTACTAAGAAAATCGTTTTGGCGTCTAACTGTTGACATCCGTATGTTACGTCATAGTCATGTTTTTTTGTAGAGTCGTTGATGTCATTAGTTTGAAAGTACGGCCAATATTCCACCATGTTCATTTGATCCTAAAAAAAAAAAATCAGTTGTTACGGTAGAATTTAAAATATAATTACATAAAAATTTACTTAAAAGATTAAAGACTAATATAAAATATTTAAAATTATGTTTGAATCATAAATAATAGATGTGATAGTTAGTTCAACAAAAAAAAAAAAACAAATAAATAAATGAAGTCCACCAAATGTATTATGTCGAACAAGTAAAAAATGTATTAAAAAAAAAAAATATCGCAGGTAAAAAAGTTAAAAATAAACCCCTAAACACCAACCATTTTTTTCTCTAAAACCTGATTAAATGATTATGGTGCAATACTCTGAGTACTTTCCACACTTAGTTTGGCCTCTAAAAATATTGTTTTTTTTTCTCAGTTACATACTTTGTTCGTTGATCTTTTCGGTGATTCCTTGATGTCGTTGTTTCTACGACCAATTCTAGGCACTGACTTTGAAGCCTTTAAGAAAAATTCTTCTCCTGCGAAACCTCGGCGGGTTATCTTTGGATATGCACTGGCATCTTTCAGTATAATGTCACTAGCTGTTTCAAACTGATCGCTCCGTTCGAACCTAGATGAGGGCTGTTTGTCGTCCATATCCGTTAACCAAATGTTTTGCAGCTTTTTATCTGTATATTCATTAACTGATATTGCGCTCAGTGCATGCAAACACACTAAACCTGTAAAAGTGATCGTATGTTTTGGATTTTATTTTATTTGTTAACTAAATAAATACAATGTAGGTGTATATTCTCCTAAATACCTATAGTGGTTGGAAAATTATAGGGTTTTATCCAAAAAATAAACGTAATATTATAATTATATGATGAGGTTTTATGATAAAATTATACCTAGGTAAAAAATAGGGGAAAATTAAAAATATAGAAAGTTTAAAATCAGATATAAGTTGTAAGTTTTCATATTCATTGTTTTATGATTTAAATACATTTTCATTATCAATTTAATAATGTAGACATTATTACATCAACACGTAAATATACATTTATACATTTATGATACATTTGAAAATGTTATTCTCTATTATATTTGAATATACATTGCTGTATAATTGATTATTATTTATTTTTTATTTTTTTACTAGATGATGATTCATAAAATATAGTTATTTCGTGTGAAACAACTTTTGTTTGCGAATAAGCTATAATCAACTATGATTATATTTTATAATATCAAGAAATTAGAAAATAGTATATATGTAATAGTCCCGTTAACTCAAGGTAATCAATTTTTATTTTAACTAATATTTAATAAGTAACAATAATTAAAAACAATTTTCTGCTTAAATAATAATTACACAAGGAAGAATATTAATTTTTTTTACACAACGTATTAAATGATAGAAATTAAGATTAAATATTTAAACTGATTGCTGATTTTCTTAGTAAAGTATTATTGTAAAAAGTTTTTTATTGTGTTTTGTCCTTCAAACACTAGGCTAGTTACAAAACGATTATTGATAACCACTATAATGATTAGCAAGCGAATGATTTATATACCTATTTTGATTTATGATTTCCTATTAATTAGAAACTCTTACGCCTAGATGTTTATTTTTAAAATAACACTTTAATTTAAATATTAGGTTACTATAATATTCAGATTGAACAGTCATAATTTTAAGGGAAAATATCTTATTCATTATTTTATTTTTTTATTTTTCATTTCACCTTTAATGACGATTTAAAAGTTACTATTTACTACTAATAGTGTCATAGATTTTTTTTAAATAGTCATAATTTAATCACTTAAAATCTTTCTACCATTATTTTTAAGTACAATTTTAATAGAAATTATGGTTTAAGATTTTTCAACGTATATGATTAAATAACTAACGATTCACTATAATTTTAATATTATTAATATTATTAAAAAAATATAATAAAGTATAGTAAATTAAATTAAATAATTGAGTACAATATACAATATACAGTTAAAATATTTAGTTAATTAATGTGTTCGTGATTTTTAACGAAATAATAAAAACAAGTTACATTTTAACAACTACAATAAACTATGGATATACTGTGAATTTATTTTAAACACTAAACGGTTTTACTGTTCTGATATTTTTTACAGAATATAAGACTATTCGTTTTTGATAATAACTCAGCAATACATGTTTTTTAAATCATACTAGTTTTATAATATATTTTTTACAATATCATGGTTTTAAATTGTACAGTAACTTCGTGTGAACGATATTTAGATTTTATTCTTTTTAATAAATATTTAAAACTGAATTAATTATAATATATTTTATAATCAGCACTAAGACATTTTCAATTCGATATTTATAAACAATCAAAATATAATATCATAACATTTTATTTCACGTTAATAATAAGTCATTTATACACTACCTCTATACCACTGTAATTTTCAATATGAACACAGTTAATATAATTTATAATGTAATTAGTTATGAATAATTTTCACTGTAGGGCCTTTTTAAAAAAAAAAATATTTTTGTATTATACTCTAACCATACTCAGAATAATATCATCGAATTAATTAAGTGGATGGAATTTTTCGAAGTTTTCCATGGTTTATATAATCATTTGGAAAAACTAAAAAGAAAAAAAACTTGGTTTTTCAAGTAATCATAATTTTTATGTAATTAAATTTATTAGAATCGAAAATATAATATAATGCTAAATATTTTATAAAAATTGATTAAATACCTACATTTTTTGAGTTTATCGTTCAGTGAACAACTTAAATCATTTAAAATAAATTAAGTTTTCTTCAACTATCATAGCGTAAACTGTTTTACATACTATAATACGAATTAAATATGTGCTACGTGGCGCATGTATGTTATAGATAGAGTGAATGTACGTAGGACGTTGTGTTAAATTATGCATATCATATAAATTATAAATAAAGAATAATAAAAATAAATACCAATGCATGGATTGTGCTACAATGATCTTCGAAAATAGTGAATACTTAATTAATTGTAGTTTAATAATATTATTAAAATATAATAAGATACTTAAAAAACGATCGACTAATTATTACGTATAACTAATTGAAAATAAAATAATAATCCTCGCATATTTATATCATTTAGACCACTTTATATAATAATTACCGATGATAGTCAGATATCCACTCATTTCTTTTCACTGTATTAACTTTCGGTTCGTCGAAGAAATTCTGTAAAATAAATATTAATGCTATATAATGAACAGATTTTGAACAATATTTTTCATTAAATTTAATTATTTGTACGTCAATGTCATTAATGGAAAAAATAATTTTGCGAAAAATTTCTCAACATATATTAAATACATAAATATTCTATTTGTCTATACATTAAAAAAATATATATATGTTAATTTGAAAACTATTTTAGTTTGTAGACCCGAAAATATGAGAATTTAATACCAATGTGAATATTCCGTTTAATATTTAATAAATTAACAAATATGCTGATCTGTCATAGTAAAAATTAATCAATGAAAAATTAACCATCAACTTTCTTGTTGACTATTTTATTATTGTTTTTTTTTTTTAAAAAAAAAAAATACATTTTGATATAATATTAAATTACATATTGTCAATGAGTGGTTTGGATGTTTAATTGCTACGAGAATGTTTTTTTAGTAATCCACTAAAAGAATATTTGTTTATTTTTTGTGAAATATTTTTGCGTTATGTTTGTTTGTAACATAAGTATTTATTTGTTCGCTAATCAGAATCGTTCCAACAAAATGTACGTCTTAATTTGTATGCGTAAATAATATATATATATATATATATATAGTTTTAAACCAAACGTTTTAAAAAAAGTAGTAATAATAATAATTAATAATCAACAGCTCCTTTTATTTAATACGGCTTAGCAAGCAATTTTTTTATTCATCGAAGTACGTTTCTCTTGTTAAGGTTCTTGACGTCTATCAATATACTATTTGCTATGTCGCTTTCTAATTTTTGAAGTGTTTTCCCCTTGTTTTGATTCGATCATGAATGAAAAACATTTGTACATCACGCCGAATTAAAAAATTCCAGGTTAACGAAAAAGTAATACAAAAATAAAAACTGTGCTTAGAATAAAACAAAATGGAATGTAGGTACTTACAAAAATGTCCGGTTGAATACGAAGTCTACCGTTGCTGTCCAATGACTATCTGTTGAACCAAAGCGAATGTTCATATATAAAGAGCAAAATTTCAGGAGGCACTTGTCATATAAAATTTACAAAAATGTGTATAATAGGGGTATCGAGTGAATAACCTTGTTAAACTTCGATATTCATTAAGTGGGTATGTCGAAACATTGATGTAAGGTTGTAAAATAGTCATGTAAAAGCAATAATTAAACACATTTCGAACAAAAAACAATGAAACGCTACATGGCTTATAAGCGATCCCCGTGAACATCTAATGGCTGTTACAAAGTATTCATTTTTTTTCTTCTTGTTTTTTAGTTATAACAAATTTTAACTATATGGTATTGACCTCAGCAATGACGAAATACAAAATGAACGTGGTACGGTGAATAACCGAACGCTACAGTTTAAACTAGTCTGATTTCGGATTAATTTCAAATATTACTTATTTATAACAACGTGATTCTACTGCACTCATAAATGCTTTTCACGATTCGCCTTTTTCCGTTAACTTTATTGACTCGTTTTTAATTGCGTAATGAGACTCATCCGATGCAATTATGCGTATGTACATCTCATACAATACAACAGATGTATTGATTCCGAACGGCTACGTAATATTTTTAAATGAAATTCAGTTTATCACCGAATAACCGAGAGCCGAGAATCTTATTGTTTTTTACACGTGTGTTTATTAATTTAACGTTTTCCGTAAATCATAATCAAAAGATTTTATTCAACTGTTCAAAGTTAGATACTAATTGTATGTACCGTAGTTACAAAATTCGATTTTAGTTTATGTATAGTGTACGAACAATATAATAATAATCATATTCTATACATTATGTTTACTATACAGTATGTTAATTAATTGGAAAGTCAGTAGTTATTACTTCTAATATAATTCAGGTTAGCTATTTTCGAAATTGTTCAAAAAATTTTTTTTGAAAAATTAAAAAAAAATGTTGGTAGTTTTGAATTTTGAATTTTTTTTTAACCATGGTAAAAGATGGACTATAAATTACAATTATGTTTAAAAAAACGAAATTTCAATATCTGCATTATATTATGAGTAATAACTACTGACTTTCCAATTAATTTACATACTGTATACCACTGTGTTCATAATATAGAATTGAAATACAATTGAACTTATGATACTTTCAATATTTGGCATTATAATATAATATAACATGCGAGATTGTAATGATAAAAAACTAAGTAATATAAAAAATATGTTATTAGGTTTGTAAACAGTACTCGGAATAATAAAATAAAAAAATAGTATGAAGTATTTGAAATTAACAGAATTAAAATATACTTACATATTAATAATGTTGAAGCAAATTTAACTGTATTAATATTTCAAATTAAATTGCAGTATACGTTTTAAATTTGTAGATGAATTATCATAAAACTATATAGTTTCTACATTAAGGTATAGAAAACAAGTTTTATAAAATTCAAGTTTTATTATACATACAAGCATCTTTTTATTATTAATTTTATACAATCTCAAAATTAACAAATAATAATTGAGTATGGTATAATATATTATACTTTTGTAAATTAAATTACATTTTTTAAACATTTCTTTTCTATAAAATAGAAAATTTCATAACTTAATTAGTGCCACTGTATTATAAATCAATTTTACCAAACACAAATACCTACATTTAACTTACGTATCAAGTTTTTTCGTACTTAGCTGCTTAAATTCATTACTCAATTAAATTATAAACTTACCACTTTAATAATAAAAATACTCGTGATATATTTTATATTAAAATATAAATTATATGAATACATACTTGATGTATCTGTAAAAACTACATGATATTATACCACATAGTGTATAAAATATTACATATCAAATCACCTATAGTTAAACTATAAATTATGAAAAGTAAAACGATACATATGAAGTTTTATCTTATTAGTAAATTACCGTTTAAAACGTGTCTATGATGTGTAGTATATTTAACCAAAAGTTTGTTGATTAAATTTTAAATACATTTTTTCACGATATATTTTTTCTATTTAATCAAAAAATCATGAAACTGTAACACTAAATAAAAAACAATAAACATATTTTAATTTTTTCACTCAATACGTTTATAATTATCATTATATCGAAAAACATTCACTCGATTCCTTCCAAATAGAATGGACTACAAATTAAAAAAAAAATATAATATCTGTATTCATTTAAAAATCTAATACTTATCTATTAAATACTTATATTATGTGTAATTGTTGGAACAGTGACAAATATTTATTTTTATTTTTTTGATTTCGCGTTAAATTTACATTCCCAACGAATTGTCTTTCGATAAACTTGCGATCAATTGACATATTACACGTATCCGGTCTAATTTTAAAATTAATTTCATGTTTATATCTCTGATCTTACAACTTGTGGGGTTTTCTAAATATTTTAAAGCAACGATTACATTGAGATATTATCGGTCAAATCTAATTACATCAGATAGAATGGAAAATAAACGTTTTTAAAAATTGTCAAAATAAATAATAGTATAACAATATGATTTTTATAAATAAAATAAACACATTTATTAAAACCAACAAGTCATTTTGACTACACCCGAAGAATCTAGTGGTGTCTCCATAGTGCTTTGCTGTCTAGTAAATTTAGGTCTAGCGCTTCCCGATGCAAGTGCTGTTGTTTCTGTTGTTGGAGACATTTCTAGTCTTTCGGTAAGATCTTCATACGAGTTTGAGTGCTCTGGTGGCCTGTAAATGAAACGTTTTCATTTATAATGAAATATTATCCAACATCTAAATACTGCCGGTACAGCATATTATCGCGATCCGCGCACGTGAGAATAGTATAAAATGATAAAATACAACTATAAATATAAATTAAATATTCATAAATTATTTTTGCAAACTATAAAAATTACCTTTTAGGAACGCAGTTTATACAATCTGTCACGGACCAATTTTTTCCGAATTCTTCACCCTCTTCGACAGTTTGCGGCAACTTATAATGTAGTGTCTCGGGAAGTCGAAGACCTGTTATTCCGCCAATGACCGACAATATGCCCATGATCAACAACGGCAATACTAAGTTTTCACGGCCCTTCGGATTAGCATTTAAATTAAAACAGTGTAAGTACTTGTTTGATTTTACTGCATACAATTTACATAATTTGATGCATCAGGTATGTTTATAATAGGAGTTGGTTTCACATATAATGAGAAGAACCCAATAATATTTTTTAAAACAGTATTTCATTAAACACATTGAGTGTTTAATAAAACTAGGCCGTAGCATGTCATTCATAAATGCATACAACTATTTATTCAAAAAAGGCATGTTTTTTTTTTTATACACATTCAATTAGTGGTATTCAGTTCTCATACAACAATATATTATTGATAATAATATTCAAAGCCAACTTATATGTAGTTCAAATTGTATTAATAAATCAGATGATTCGGTGCTAAGAATTGTAGGTATTACTTTGTGTGTGTTATTAAATTATTTAAATTATTTAACAATTGCCGAATTTTGGCCTAATCCCGTGAAGCCCGGGCCTAGGGCGCGGGAAAATTTGAAGAGCGGCAAATCTATTATACCGAACCAATAATAAATGTATTTTATTTATTTTAATTTTTTAAAGATCTCGTATTAAAAACAATTTGGGTTACGGGTATATTATTTTTTTCTATATTTATTCGTAAAATATCGGCATCGTTATACTGATAATTTAATATGTGGATGTCATTTTCAAACTTTGCAGAAAATATTATAAAAAAAAAAAAAAAAAATTAAATAATATTATTTAATAATGTTTTTCTAATTATTTTATTTTCAATATAATAAAGCAAATTTCTAATAATTAAAATTTGTCTTTTTTTCATGGTAAAAAGGTATACATTAGGTAAAAGAGTGGTAAATCATATCGGGACCAATAGCAGCACTATGGCTAAATTCAGCCATCACTAAGAATATTAAAAATAACAATAATACTATTTTAACTACGATAGAAATGTTTTACATGTTGTAATATATTAATATTATGATAAATAAATCTTGATTGCGAAGAGTTTAACAAGGATTTTAAAATGCCTCGCGTAAAATAGATAATGCAGAAATACTCGATAAAAATTTTTTTTTTAAAATTATGGTTTTTGTATACTGCCCAAAATGGTTGTCGGATACTTTGAGCCTTAAACGTGTATACAATTCAAACTGAAAACTAATTTTTGTTTTTAAAGTATCTGTTACACTTTGTTTTAAGAGGCAACAATATACGTATTTTAATATAATTTATATCCCAAAAATCGTACAACTTACTGTGCGTCATTACACAAATAAACCATTTATTAATTATTTGATTATTGACAAAACTTTTTAATATTATTATACACAGTAGACAATAGAAAGACAATTATCCGCAGTAATTGGTACCAAGGGAGTTTTAGTTAATCAATTTGTGTAAAAATTCAAACGGTAATTAAAAGTCCATTTGATACATTCAATGTATACACAAATTATTTTTATATACAATCATAATTCGTGTGTATTTTTTTTTCTAAATGGAATTTTTCTTAATGGAACGTTTTTAAAACTGTAAAGTTTTATTTTATTTCAAATAGTAAATACGTACGGATTAACAAATGTTCGCAGTTGCCCTATCGAAAAAATGTGTGTTCTATAATATGACGAATTTGTTAACGAAAAATAAATATATCACGCAACTACACACAAAACTTTTTAACAGTATTGATAGTTTGAAATATTGTATTCATAAACTGTACGTGCATACCTATCATAATTTTTTTTATAAATTATAGAGATTTTTTTTTACTCTTCGCGTTGAATGGAAATTATTAAAAACTTACATAACCAACTACAATGTTCGCTCGTTTATCTACCATTCGTATATATATACTATATATTATATATGCTTTGTGTTGCTTAAATAAATGATACAATCTAAATTATTGTCAGATAAATACTATTGTTTATTTTTTTTTTTATACAGACTATGTTGTATTTCAGCTTAGGTTTTTGACCTCACGTCATTACTGCTCTAGTTTTTTTTTTTTTATTTAAATCAAAGAAGCCAAAAAAAAAAATTTAAAAAAAACTGATATTTCATTCGTGTTTATTAAATACTATTAGTCTATACATAAACTCAATGTTTATTTGTTGTGTCTAAAACATATATTATTGAACGGTCGGTTGTTAATTCGGCATACACATCAAAGTTACATAGACACTGTAATTCGTAGCTCAGGAAGTATAATTCATTATACACTTATACACCTATTGTGTTACATAAAAACACATCTATATCATATATCACGCGAATGGTTAACATAATAGCTAACCAGAGTACGAATTGCCGATTCGTTCTCTAGTATTAAATTTAATAGTACCTACCTTTCAAAAATGTCTATGACAATAAAATATATTGCTCAACATATTTTGAATTTGGTATTTAAAAATAAAAACACATCAATAATTATTTCTAATAATGATTTATTTCCTAATCGTTAGTATCAAAGTTTAAACCATAAACAGTATATTTTAAAAAAGTAATAAAGTATACCGACTGGCAACTACTTTTGATATTAGTGTATTGTGTACCATGTACGGTTTTAAAATGAACGTATATCTAAAATTAAATGATTTTTTTTTTTTTTTAACATTGTATTTTAGATAATGTGCAATTTACTTCAATTTGTAATAGAACAATACCTATATAAATAATTGTATTTTAATTAATATATAATTTATTCATACAAATATTGAACAGTTATGTGGATAACTGATCATATAGATTAGGCAGTGCCGAATTTAACCATTGTGCCGCTTTAAGCACTAAACAAATTGCCGCCTTTTAATATAAATATTTTTCTAGTCTAAAAAATGTTATTAAAGCGTAAAATTATAGTTGTTTCCTTTATTACTTAAAATTGTAATAATGTAAAATAAAAATATAAAGCTGTTATAAAAATGCATACATCCATATGAAAAACTTAATTATAAGAATATGATGTAAAATAGAATGATTTTATAATTAGTTGCATTTATTTTAGTTCTAGTTACATATAATAAAAATGTAATATTAAAAATTATTTGCCGCCTTAAACACTAGCTTATAATGTTTACTGGAAAATTCGCCACTGAGGTTAAGTTTATATATTATATATTCAAAGAATATACTTGCTATTTAAATTATTTAAATGATAATTTTAACAAATTAATAAAATAATTTTTTTTTTTTTATTGGTAGCAGTTAATAATTGGTATTAAATAATTTTGTTTTGGTCAGGCATAACTAAGAGCTATTACCGAACTATAGATATTATAACAGTTATTATAATTGACTAATAACTAATTATTAGTTTAATATATTTACCAAATAGTTAATGAATGGTATTAAAACAAGTCCAAGGCCAGCGATGTATGCAGAAGTTCCAATACCAACACCACGTAACGGGGTTGGATAAAGTTCGCCAGCAAACGGATAGATTATTAGAAATGAAGCTGATATTGTGAACTTCGAAAATAGGAACAGTACCAACGTTGTAATAACAGCATCTAAAATAACATTTAAATCGTTACAAATCGATATCAATAGATAAATATTATGGTACTCGCAGAGCCGTCCTAAGGATTTTTAGGACCTAGTGTAAATTAATTCTAGGGCTCCTCAATCATCATAATAAAAAAATAGACACCAAGTTTGTAAAATGTTGGAAAAATATATTTTTCTAAACCTCAACCAATCAAGGTCATTTAAATGCATCGGTACAATGAATTTTATTTTTAATAAGTTCTCTACAATAAGTAACCAAATACTACATTTAATACAATATTAAATATTTATAAACTAAAATAACTGAAAATTAAACCTAAATAATAGTGATTAAATATAAATCTAAATTAATTGTATTTATTTAATAATTCAATTGATTAATAATTTTTAAAGAAAAAATAATTTAGAAATAAATAATTATATTAAGATCAGTATTTCTATTAATTCTAGACTTTAAGGAGGCCCGTTTAAATTTTTCTAGACTGGGGCCTGGGGAGAAATGATCCCATTGCCCTCCTCTCGTGGTGATAGCCCTGAATACTGACTCCAACACACTTCAATTTTTATAAATCATTATTTAAATAAATATTTTTGGAAAAAAATATCCATAAATAATGTTAAATATATTTTTGGTGCGAAATAACTCCAATAATTTGAATAATAAATGTTTATCCTGTCAGCTTCAATATTTTCTCATCGACCATAACATGTTACATTACGTTTCTCGAAAATAATAGTTATAATAATAATAATAATTAATTATTAATCGATAAATTTATTAGAGAGAATTGTGATATGCAGTGCGCTCTAGTTACGAAAAAAGTTAAGAACCGTCATTACTTTTCTCGATACTACATTGCAGTGCTTTAACGTTTTGACGATCAAACTGTAAATATTTTATATATTTATATTACTTGAAAAATTCATTAAACAATTATTGTACTTAAATATTACATATGAAAATGAGTGCATAACTGTCCTTTTTTTTTTTATTTATTTTTTTTTTTAATTCTATTATTATTCGAATAATCATAATAATTGCTAGCGCTTAAAATTGTTCACTTCAAATTATATAATGAATTGTAATATTTCTCCAATCATACGTAACTCGTCGAATAATGTTTACCTGGTGGTAATGTAACAGTGATAATGCAACTAATACCACTCAAAGTCATTGCCAGGCACAAAGGCCATCGGCGGCCCCATCGGTCCATGAGCAGCCAACACACCAACGAGCTTGGTACTTCCACAACGGACGATAGTAAAAAGCTCAAATAAGGATTTTCTCCCAGCGCTGGACCGTAGTAGCTAAGCCCGATATACACCATATCGTTGGCGAACCTAAAAAACAAATGTAGTGAACGGAGTTTATCTCAGTGTGACAAAAACAAAAGGACAGACCAATTGAATGTAATCAAAATTGTTTTCAAACGCATGTTCGGTGTACGGCAAAGCGCTAGCACTCCTGGTCCTTCTTTTAAACGTTTTTCTTCGCTCAGGGTTCTTTGCATCATCATTTTTTGCTGCAAATGAAAATTGTATTCATTATTTTACTAACGCGATGAAATATTTTACTATATAAGCAAATTATTTATTTACATAAAAATAAATCGCATATCGTTATGCCGTTTAAGACTGGACGACTAATTTTACAGTATAGTTTAAAATCTAGTATAAATCTATTAAGAAAAAATAACTAAAACGTATTATCCGTTTATCAAATCGTATTTGAGATTTTGACAAAAGGAAAAAGCGTGCTGGTTTGACTATAGATTTTTGTTATTAATTGGTCGGGTAGTGAAATTGCATCGAAAGTTGCACACAGTGATCTATATACTATAGAGTTCAAAACATATCCTAATCTATAGTACATAATATATTGATGGTAAACGACAATAATACATTATTTTCGACGAAATCTGAACGAAAACGTACCTTCAGTTTTTGTTTAAACGATTCCGGCAGTATGGTTCCATTGACCATGGCTAAAGTTTCAAGTATTTTTAATGCTTCTTCTATTCGACCTTTGGCCAGCAACCATCTCGGCGATTCCGGTAGAAACCTGAGTGCACAAAACCATCATCAGATAAGCGCTTACTGCTTCGATGGTAGCATTTATTTAACATAACAATTCTAACTTGCCACCAGTATATAAAATACAAAATAAACGGAGTAGACGTCGCCAATGTCAAGTACACCCAATCGCGTACAAAGTAAGTAATGCCCGACAAAAGTACTAGGCCCAGTGTATAGAACATGCAAGTCATCACAGTAATGAATGACCTGTAGTTGGGCCCGACGAGTTCAAGAGCTAAACGAAAAAAATCCAATTCAATTATTGCGATTATGTTCAGGTTAACAAAATTCGTTAACGAGTTGATTACATAAGATTTTTCACAGATATTTAAAATGTTTTGATGCAAAGCAATAACAAGTGGTTACAACATCTTATAATGTTGACTGCAGTCATTATACATACATGTATTTGTTCGATATAACGCATAACGTTTTAACGGTCGACTACGAGATTATACTTTATTGATTCAATATGGCATTCGGTATGGATTTACGTTTTCAAAAAGAATTCTGTTCAGATAAAATTACGCGGAATTTCCTTGAAATACTTTTTTTCATATTTTTATATCATATTAACGGTTTCATATTTGCGTACATTTTATTACCTCGTATATATTAAATATATTTAAAAAAAAATCAATTGTTAAAAAGTGCATGATAAAGAACACAATAAACAAAATAAATAATATCAGGCGTTTCGCATACTACGTGTTTTGTCTTTTCGGTGACGGTAAGTATAAAGAGTTTATGTTGATACCGGACACTCAAGCCTGACAATAGGGACAAAACTTACAGATTGCATTACAATTAACTGAAAACGCTATCATCTTCCCGTGATACGACAACAGCATGTTGTTATTAAGTAATTATACTTATAACACTTGTGCAAAACTAGTACTTCGAATTATTTCATGACTATCAGAAAATATAAATACGGAACGCATATTGTTTTGTTTGAAATTACCGAAGTCCCACGTTGCGAATTCCGCCTATTCAAATAAAATTAACAAGGTTTATGATTTTCATCAAAAATTTCGTTTGAATAAACGTACAAAAGTTGTAGTGTTTGTTTTCCAAACGTTTCAGTTCGTACTTACATATGATGAATGGAATTTGATAGACAGCGGGTATAGTCAAACCTACGATCACTCTAGATGTGGCCCACCACCAAAAGTTCATTGCACTCGCAGTCAGTAGGCTACCGGTAATTAATGTAGCCAAACATAGAAAATATGATTTCCGTCTTCCGATTCTGTAAAAAAAAAGAAACAATATAGTCTTAGTGATATAACGTAAATACTGACGTAACGTCTAGTTTTTCCGTCATCGGATTATTTTCACTCACCTGTCATTCAAAACGCCGAAAAAATACACGCCAATAGGTCCTCCTAAGTTTAGAGCTGCTAGTCCGACCGTCGGGTATATGTCGTTTTCACAGACCAAATCGAACTAATAGAAATAAAATGAGGATATTACACGTCATAATTATTTTAATACGACGTTTAATAAAGCCCCTTAACAGTGTACCAAACACTTTTTGTATATTACACATGAAAACATACCGAGTTGCCTGCACGGTACGCCGTGCTCTGTACTAATCGTGTTCAACTTACGATTTTTAAGTCACGAGAAGGGCTCAACTTGTAGCATTTAAATATTATTTTTGAGAAGTCCTAGAAATATGTCCAACGTGAGCTATAAATTTGTTTCAGATAACTAAGAAATTAAATACGAAATTTTATGTTGCAATATTATTGCATGTTTAGAAATTTGTTATTTGCTATTTGGCTATTTTAAATCTTTTTCAGTTCCGTAGGTTTTAAAACATTTTTTCTTAAATGTAAAAAGTAATTATAGTAGTATTAATTATTTATTAACTCATGTTAATTGATTAATTCTTCTTCTTTCGGTTTAAATTATATATTTATTTGTGTCATATAGCGATCAGTACTTTAATAATAAGAGTTAAGACATTTTTTTTCGCATATTTTTGTATTTCTAGTGCGTATTCAAGCACTTGAATGAAAATTTTTACGAGCATATTATAGCGCTTACAACTACCGTTTTTAGAGCTATAAGTTATGAGCCCTGGTCATAAGTGTTATGCTTCATTTGTATTTAATCGCGTTCTATTGTTATATTACTCGTTGCCTCAGGCCGAGTAGTAAATCTGCATCGAGTGTTAATGTTTTAGCCAGTTGTGCAACCCGTTCTACCGCTCAACCTACCAGTTCAATCACTTCCCGATCCCCGGCCCGATGATTGTTCGTCTCACGAAACGTCCGGTGTAGCAATCGTATCGTTACCATATTGAATCCGTTCCGCTTAACTCCCGTTCGTCCCCGATGCGTTGTGTTCAATAGCGCGCCGTAAGTGAATTGCCGGTCTCGCAACGTTAATTATAATTATTATTATTACGATGATGTGTGCGCTCGGAAATCGAGAAAGCGTTCGACGACGTTTTCCAAACGTTCTACTATCGACCGTGATCGATGACTCGGATCGTATGGCGATTGTTGCGTTCGGATCGCATACGTTGTCGCGCGCGATCGTAAAACGTCGCGTGTACCGTCACGCGCGCGCGCGCCCCCTCGATCGGATGACGATTACGGCCCAATGTGCGCCCGCAACATCGTCGATAATTATAATGCTCCGCGTTCGCTACCCGAAACGCGCACGTAACATAATATACGACCCGTTGGACGTTACACGCCTCTGACCGGTACTTGTCCGGTGGATGACAATTGACCGACGTCCGTTTGCCGACGTTTAATGTCGTAACGGATCGTAGCGTTAATTTTCAGCGGTCTCCGTAAATTTTTTTTTTTTCGTACGGAAAACGAATACGCACCGCCGTTGACGGTACCGGATAGAGGTTCCGATACCGCCCTGCAGCAAATAATGTTCGCCTTCCCCCCCCCCCCCCCAAAATAAGGTTTAAATGAGACCAAAAAAAATAATAATTCCTGATTTCTATTTACAAATTAAAAAAACAATATACCATTATAAAATATATCTGATATAATAATGAATCTATTTATACTAAAAAGTATAACTATATGTTTAATGTCCTAAAATAGTTTTCCAAAGAATGATTTTAAATTTTATTGGAAATTAGTTACGATTGTAATATTAATAAATTGATTCAAAATTATCGATAAACAATCAAAAAAAAAAAAAAAAAACTAATAACATTATTTATTTTTCTTTAAATATATTCTTTTATGGATATAATAGTTGCAAATAGTTTTATTAGTTCTTCTCATTTTATTTCCTCGACCAAATTAGATTTTATACATAAAAATGATAAATCGGACATTTTTTCTTGTATTAATGACGATCTTAAATAATTTTTTACACGTTTTAAAACAGTAAACGATGTTTTGCCATTTACATTTGAAGAAGACAAAGTGCAAATAATTCTTAAAATGATTTCGATATTAGGGAACGATGCCTCTAAAGACGATGTTTTCATTAGTGATGTAAAAGTATTTTTAGCTTCTGATAGAATATTTTAAACAATAATAATTTTGAAATTTACCAACTCTTCTACAAAATATATTTTTATGTTTAAATTGTATATTTCAACAATTAAGAAAACGACAACTGAAAATCAAATCGGAATCATAGAAAATACTATAAATGACAATAACACATCTACCAACAAAACATGTAAAAATATTCAAAAGTTTTTTCACTTTATGGAACACCCTGTATATTTTTTTTTCTAATCATTAGTGAAAAACTTTTGCTTAAATAATTATTGTACTTAATATTTATTTTTATTTTTTTTTGTGGCAATTTTATTTATGCCACCCTAATAAATTTATCGCCCTGTAGCAAATTCTCCTTTTGCATCTAGGTTAATCCGGCCCTGACTGTGAATCGTTGTATGACCGATGCGAACGTAAGTCGTGACACTGGGAAATTTATATAATTCTATCGAATCGAAATAATAACGTGATGAACCTGCGATCGTCACCGTCGCCGACTGTACATATTTTTATTGCACTTTGACACCGTAATCAGGTCCGACCGCGAAAGTCGATTTAACCGTTATTTGCTGTAATGTGCGAACAAAGACAAATTAAAAAAAAAAAACTGTTATTGCCACATCGAAAACATAACGACTGCAATGATGATAATAATAATAAAAAAGCGTATGGGTAAAATCTTTTACAATTTTACAGGTTCGAATTGCGTTATTAAACAATAACACCGCTGCCAATGTTTTCAGTTGACTAATCGAATTTCATTGATAATTTGTAAAAAGACTGCTGTAGTTATGCAATTACGCCAAACGACGAATTAATTGTATATATTTTTACATGTATACCTAACCTAACCACATGTCTTGAGTAAACGTGTGAATAAAATTAAACATTATAAACAAACGTAAAAATACGTATAAATAAACATAATATACAGTGATTATGAGCTTATGGTGTTTTTTCTGTGTATTATCACTTTAAAATATATATTTATATATTTTTAAAAGCCTATGCTATACAATAAACGAATTAATATTTTAAATGGAATCAATATTTTGAATTTTCTAAGTTTCAAATAATATTCTATATAATAACGTGTACGTACATATATATATATGAGTACAATAAAACATACCACAAAAAAAAATGGAGGTATTTACACTAAAAGATATCACTAAATAATTTAGTTTGATTAATTTGTATTGTAATGGGATTTTCGGGAAACCAAAGGGAGTATAAAAATATATAATTTCAGCTAAATTTCAAATTGTTAACCTGGACTGTACGTGTATGCTCAATACAATAACATAATTAAAATTACATCAAGATCAGATTATTCGTAAATATTTTACTTCAACATACTACAGCTTTGCCAATTTTGTAATTAGAAAAATACTTTTTATACAAATTTTGTTTTAAAAAATATACCACTCTATTGGAATGTATAGAAAAAATATGGTGTTGACTTTCAAAAAAAAAAAAATTTGTATTGCATATGTGTGTACAGTCCGGGTCAAAAATATGAAATTTAGCTGAAATTATGTATTTCGGTACTTCCTTTTATTTCGCGAAAATCCCATTCCAATACAAGGTCAACCAACTAAAATATTCTGTAGTACCTCTTGAACATACTGTATACTTACACATACTCGTATTGTATACTTAAATAATATTTAAATTCTAATATACGGTATACCAATTAGTGAACTGTCGTAAATTATGCATTGTTGTTTTTAAATTATATATTATTATGTGTACTCATTGAATAGTAAACTTTCTTAAAACGAATTTTCTTTTTACGTTACATAACACTTTGAATTGGTTATATTTCTTCTTTAAATAATGTTTTCTTAGGTATGTAGGTACTATAATATAATATAGTATATACTGTAATATTATTAAATAATTTAAGTACTAATATAATATATTAAATATATACTATAAAGTATAAATATAAAGTATATAATATATTAAATAAGAAAATTGTGGAATTAATTTAATCTACTTACATCGATTACAATTGAAGACTTAACAAGACTAGTATCATATTCCCAACTGTTACATTTCTCCAACGACCAACTTTCGTTTACTAACTGTTCAAAGTTTCTGGGGATTTCAGAAAACATCAAAACTTCTGTCCAGTTCACTGCATACCGCATACATCCTTTTTTCACTTGAGTGACGTTACTCTGAAATGATAAAAGATCTATAAATATGTTTAAGGGAAAACATAGTTTGTAAGCTATTAAGTTGTAATTCTTTTATTATTATACTCATTTGAAAAATACATTTTTACTGATGCAAACGAGTATTCATTATACAATGGGCCTATTACTAACATTTTGTAATTAAAAATCCGATTAATATACTATTACGTATACGATGATGGATTTTAAATATTCCAAGATGATAACTTAGAAAATAATGAGAAACCAAAGGAAATATTATACCTCTTTAGAAAATAAAACAATAGATTTCGTTAATTTAAACAAAACGTATGATGGCTACAAATATATTCAAGCTGTGATCAAATTATGTAGGTACTTATTTATTTCCTACAGTCGTAGAGATTGCAATATCATGCTATATTAATCAATAGTATTAATAAAACAAATATTTAATCATAATAAACACGCTTTGAAAACATAATTATAACATATTTAATACGTCATTAGAACAACTTATGGATTTAATATAATGATGAAATATGCGTGTAACAAAAATTAATTGAATTTGGGGAATGTGTTAGGCACTCGACAAGTTCAACAAGTTCATTTTAATTTTATACAAATATTTGAGCTTCTGAGAATTCTTAAACGTTTTCTTAATAGCATTTTATTTTTATTTCAAAGTAAATATACATTTTACGTATTTTAAGATCAATGAAGGTAACAACAATTAATATTTTATTATACATTTTAAAATATTAAATCCTATAGTTAAAACATTTGTATTAAATTATTACAAAATATAAAACTAAACTTATCCGGCTGTTCGTAGTCTTATATCATAGCAGTGATAATTATTAATTTCGTTTTTTCTTGATTATATTTACTAATATTTTTATTCGAACTAATAAATTTGTTTGTATACATAGGATTTGGCCGAGGTGGCATGATGTAACACATTTACCATTTTAATTTTAAATAAAAATGAAAATCCATCAGGAATAATTCAATAAATTATTTCATTCTACTCACATATGAAACAAACAAGTGAATAATTTATAAATCATGTATAGTTTTAGCTCTTTGCGTTAGGCTAATTCAGAAATTTGAAATACATTGCATTCAAACATGAACAATTACAGTAGTCTGTTTGCAGCTGGTAATATTCTTTTATAAATACGTCTTATGAAGTGTATAATTCAATTATTGTTCGATTATTACTTGTTCGTAAATTTGTCTTCTCTGTGCTACGGTGAAATTAGACAGCTGTGGCTCAGCGCACCAGTATGGCGGAGTATCGGACATGAACAGTTGGTTGAATGCTCCGAAACCACATGGTATGCATGCGGGCAAACAAACAAGCCACAACAATAACTTTTGATAACGACCGAACTCTCCAATGACCGGCAAAACTTCGTCCAAGTCTACTTCGTCCTATGTACCAAAACAGTGATGTATAACAGGTACTTGTTATAAATAAATGGTACCAAATGTTTTTTTTTTTTTTTAAAGTTCAACAATTGCGGTGCTAAGTCGAAAAAAAATTATTATGTCCTCAATTTGCTTTTAATATTCGTATAAGATTAATAGAAAATTTGGGCGAATATTATACCAAAGTCTCGTATCCAATACAAAAGGAAGCTAACTTAATGATAATCAATTATTCCGATGCCGTTGAACACTAGAATTCTTCTTTGTAAAATACACTATTAATGAAAACAGTTCAATATACTTTAAGAATTATTACGTACATTTGGTTTAAACGATAGAGAGAATGCGCTGTAGTATATATGAAGCATTTGGCACGTAACACTAAATGCGATGGAATTTAGGCCAAAAACAAGTCGTGAAACAAATTAAAAATATTTATAAAAAACATGTGTTTTTTTAACAAGATTAACTATATCCTATGTTTATTTTAGTATAAGATGTATTACCTATTTGTTTCAAATAAAATTAACCAATTATTCACTTAAATAAACGTTAAAATATCTTACGTGCTGTTTATAACAATGTTTACAGGAGTTTATAATAAATAAATCATATAAGTAAGATAAGTAAATCATAAAAGATTGAAAAAAAAATCGTTACAGAAAAATTTTCTTTAATATTTAAAATTTTAATTTCGAATCTTAAATTATGACGTGTTGCTATTAATCAAGGAGATGTATGAAAAGGAATTATTATTAAACTTAAATTAATGTTTATGATTAACAAAATAATTATTTTTGTAGTTAGAATATGATATAAGTAATGGTTATGTAATCATAATAAAATGTTAAAAATAGGAATACTTACTTGTTTATACATAAAAATAAATCATAAATTAAAATATGATTATCATAATAATCAATTTTCAAATTTTAAACTCTTGAATAAATTATTATGACTCATTATTTATAAGCTCTCAATAAATTTAAAATGAAGTATGCTATCTTTTTAGGTATTTAAAAGATTTTGTATTGCATAAATTCTCAATATTACAACCAAAATAACTAGAATACGGATTGATTTCTATCCCAAAATTTAATAGATACTTTGTTTCAATAATTTTAAGTATTTATAAAAGTAAACTATGTAATGTAATTTAAAAAAAAATTGTTTTAACTGATTTCTTTCCAATAATACAGTTATGCTCAAGTCAATAATACTGATAACACAAAAGAAAGATATGTTTTAATCTTTTTTTTTTAAATTATATTTATTATTTTATTATGAAATTCAATTTTAAATATTTTTCTAATTTTTCATTAAATACCTTTGATGACAATAATACAGTTGTAAATGTATTTAGTAAAACGATAAATTTCTTCTGCGTAGTAATTTCGAAAAATAATTTCCTACGCTTCCGAAATTATATGTGATCACTGTTGCTTTATTTTATAACTATCGAGAAAAAACAAGATTAAGGAAATAAAATATATTTATATAAATATAGGGTTGACGTTCCTTTTAAGAAACGTTTTTTTATAAATTTTAAAAAAAAACTTGGTGATTAGAAAAGTTATCCTAAAGTAGCACTTTTATTTTTGTCGATAAATATGTAACCTTACATTTTATATGTAATTAATTACCAATAAAACTTTGGATTGGACTTAGAAAAAAAAACAATCGTTTAAGACTCAATTATTTCTGAGAAATAAAATGTAATCAGTAAAAACAACTTACTTTGAATCATACAATAAATGTATTATCTTGTTGGGTGCTTGAGTTTAAGTGCTATCACAAATTTACTCAATCACTTAGTAATAATTATATATTTCTATCTACAAAATTAAAAAATAATATATTACAGTATTCTAACGTTTTCCGAACAAAATTAATTTACATTTAATTATATAACGTTTCGGAATTTATTTTAGAAACATGATGTGTAGGAAATTCAATTAAATATAAGCGCATGGAATTGCCTATACTATTCGCCGTCCAACATTTAATTTTCCGCACACAAGTAAAAGTTTATATTATTGGTCGGTACAGAACACGGTGCAACTCGGCGGTTCTACAAAATTGTTCGAACATGATAATATTGTTTTCTGTAATACTCACAATTTTTTCTTTACTTCCCGAACGACTGTTATCCATGACGAACACCACAATAGACTACACATCGGACAACATATCATTATTAAATTAACACTATTTAGCCTACATTGATTTTTTTTTTTCGTTTTATCCGAAGACCTTCAACTATTACGAATATGTGTTCGAAGCATTAAGCCACGTAGGTACATGCCTACGTATAAAACTACGAATGAATGAAATGACCGTAAATAAAAATCCTACCAAAATAAAACAGGCCGGATCGATTGTATATAATCGTTTGGTTAATGCGATGCAGTAATACGTTCACCGATATCATTTAAGTTTCCAATAACCGCTTTTTGTAAATTTCAATAATACTACAGCGTAAAAATCTCATATTATGTATGGTTTAAACATAAGTCTTATCAAATATTTTTGGAAATAATATGTGACTCCAAAACACAAATCAAATACTTATTATTCATTAATAGTTCTTTAACTTATACGACATAAAATACTTAAATATTTATTAACAGTGTGATTTAACTTACTGTTTATATCAGCGGTTTTCATATTGTGGTACATGAAAAAACTACATGGTGGTACGCGGAAGACCACATGGTAATAGAATGGAAATTAAAAATTTGATATTTAATTCATATATTAATTTAAAAACAATAATAAATTTGTATTAACAAAGAAATAATAATTTTACTGTAGTATTTTACTACCTTTTTATTTATAATAAATTTATTTAACTATGTAAAGTTTATATGATTCTATTTTTAATCATTAGTGATACGTGACTGATTGATAATATACTCAAGTGGTACGCAAAAAAAAAAAGTTTAAGAACCGCTAGTCTAGATCATATAAATTACAGTGAGAATTAGACACTGTACATGATTGACAAAAGTTAAAAATCTGTTTAACATTATATTCATGGCTATAATTACACCGGTAAAAAATAAACTAATTGAAACAATCGGATTACAATACGTTGATTACAGTATGATATTTAAGAGTTTAAAGTTATTTGCATCGTCAACACCATCAGAGAAAAACATTTAAAAAAATATCAAATATAAGACCGATTGATCCGAAGAATTTTTTAATTTTTTATCCCTCACGAGTTAACTACTAAAAAAATCGTCCACAGCCGTGGTTTACTATGTCCGTAACCGTCAATTCGAACGTTTAAAGCGGGCCACAACAGATGGGTTGTAAATATTTCGTTTCACAACAATAATTTAAAAATTAACTAATACAACGGTTACGGTATGTTAAAGTGTAGAACACGAAATAACCCGTTTATTCATAATCGTTTTTATGGTATGGTAAGAATTCGAAACTAAAGCAATTGATAATTATTATTCTCAGAAAACTACGCCGGACCAAGTTCACGAGTAGCGTGCGCACGAGAAAGGCACAAACACTCTGCTGGGCGTGCACCCGACATTCGGTTGCATTGACAATGATCATACGAATAGAAGAGAGAAAAACAAAAACGCATGCCAACACTTTCACTTCGGTTAGGGCACCGGCGATCAGATACGCCACTGTGTGTGGCAGTGAGGAAATCGTAATAATACCAAAACATTATTATTTAATATGTATTATCTCCGTTTCATAATGCCAATGGGTGTGGAGGCATGCCCGTTGAGGCCACTGCCGACTGGACTTCGAGATAGTGTACGCGCGACAACGTGCGCCGAACAAGCTCGTGGAACGACAATAGCGTGAAGACATGAATGAGATGGTGCTGTTCATTTTAGTGTACTTTGTGGCCGTTGCATCGGCTAAGGATCCCGATTTAGATATGGCCTCATCTAAAATCGAACTTACTCCCAACAACACGATTCAAGTAAGGTTACAGCTTTTGATCCAATTGAATATTAATACTGGTTTGATTTTTAAACGGTTTTTAAACACCTACAGTTTAAATATTGCGCGCACAAATTATTATACTAACTATTCAAATTTCTCCGGAACGAAAAATAAAATACACCACCGGAACTTATTTTTATGCTTTTACATGACATAGTCTTAATATTATTTGATTACAATATTTGTAATACGCTTACAGTTTAGGACGGGTTGGTTCAAATGTTGAAATCGCAATAATATAGTTATGACATAAGTAATCGAAAACAGTATTTTGTTCAGTGAACAATCGTTTTGGATACGGGTGGAGTGTGAATTGATTTCATTACTCTGATTCTAATACTAAATATTAAGAACTTATACTGATCAGAGTTAGTTACAATAATTCGATTTTTACACTCTGGAAAAACATAAAACAAATTACCATTTACAAATTCTTATGATAACAAACTTTGGAATACTTATATCAAATTAGTTAACCCGCTATTAATATTATGACAATATTCTTATACAAGAGATTCATCACTTATATATAAATATTTAACAAACTTTTCTTAACAAAAAAAAAAATGTATTATGCAAATTATTATTTGATACGGAAATACCCGCATTTATTAATAAACCAACACATGTTATGATCCATTAAGTAAGTAACGGATAACAAATAACTATTTTAAATTAAATGAGTATTTGTTTTGTTGTAATTATTGCATTAAAATAATATACTAGTATTAATATTATTATTATAATTTAAATTAAATTAATAAATATTTGATCCAAGTTAAAATATTGATTAATAATAATTTAAAATATGATTACAGACTAATTACTAAGAATGTACATAGCACATACACAACAATAAAAACATAAATAATAACATAAAAAATGTAAATTTGAAGTCACACTTGACTATTTTTTTATTAAAATGTACTCCTATTAACTAATGTACATAATTAAGATTAGTTAATCATAATAAATTCTTTACATTTATAATCTCTTAAGTGCAATTAAATAACAACCGTAAATTATTATATTTATTTCAAATCACTCCAGAGTTGAATTATTTGATGATTATCTAACATTATATCAACTTACAACGTATACCAAAAATCTATTTTCAAATAATTTCTGTATCGTCGAAAAATTATTACTAAAAACAAAGTAACATTTGTAATTATTTATTGTACTTAGGGTTGAAGTTTTTTTTTAATTATCACTAAAGAAAACTTTAAAATATGTTGGTGTTCCTAGTAGTAGTACGTTGAGTGCTTACTGTACAATTTTACATATGAAAAGTAAATTTCAAGTACACTTTGTAAAAAATATTTATATCGCTCAACTCTAGAGATAAATATTTCAGAGATAACAATTAAACAGTAACAACTTAGATGGTTAAAACTGTCTAAGATGGAATCGTATGGAACCCAGGGCATATTCTGTTTTAGACAAGTTTCCAGCTTATATCAGTTCAATATTTACAATAAAATTAGTGACTAAACCAAGTACAATTTCTATTAAAACTGGTTTCCAGCTTCTTCAAGGCTCATCTTAGACAGGTTTTACTGTTTTACTGTATTTGATCGATAGTGAAACAGAAAATAAAATTAACCTATTATAAATTATTATACTTGTTTTTGAAACAAAAATCAGTTACCAACAGTTATTTATTATTGTTTCCATTATTCGTATGAAAGTTAAGAAGATGTAGAACAAATTGAAAACTCCTAACACGCAGTGATTTATCGACCTTACAATCGAGAATCTAGACTTTTGTTGTCATTGTGAACAACGAGTTGTTTCCCTGTACAAAATGTTTCACAATAGTGTCGGTGCTTTATGTGTCTAAAACATCATAATACGATGTTTTATTAATGCGTTGATTTTTTAAAATTATGTATATTTGTCAACTGAAATCTGAAAGAATTCGAGAAAACATGCAAAGCTCAAAAGCATAAGTTGTTAATAATAATAAAATGCAAATGTGAAGTATAAACATTTACGGTAATTACAATAAAAATCCAGAAAGTAAATAGATCGTTTAATGATAATGTTACGGATAAAGTGTAGGTAGTGTTGTGTGATAATAAATAGTCGTATATATTGGTATAGTTTGATGTACGGCTTTAGATGAGTACTCGATAATATTATCCAACGTTGAGGAAGGGTCCGAGTATACGATTTTAAATTCAAATCGTTATAAATTTTACGAAAAAACGCATAAACCATAAAAATCTAATCGTGAATAGTTTACGTAATTATCCAATGAAAGCAGCCGACACTTTATACTAAACGAAAACGCTTATGTTTGTTTCAGAACTTGCAGTTTGAAGATTTAACGTACAACCTGACGGACTTCACGATTTGCACGTGGATAAGATTATCTAATTTGTCTCACACGCAGACCATTTTCCGCCTGGGTAAGTTGCATCGAATAAAATGTGCACGGATACGAAGCGCAAATATCGCCGAAATATATGCTGTACACCATGGTATTCAGATCAACGGATCTGTAGGCAGTGGCGGTTTTCGAGAAGCTACAAAGGGGGGAGCGAAAATATTTTGCATATACTTACAATTTGCATACATATCCCGTTTATTTGTTTCTATTGCTTGATACATGAGAAGTAATTTTAAGTTCTACACATTTTATACCACAATGACTTAACATAAAAATATAAATATCAATGAAAAAATTAAAATAAAAATTATTTTTTATTGAAACTTAATTAACTGTCAGGAGTTTACCATAGGAGCGAACATTTTTGTAAACAGTAAACAGTTTTAACATAAAATTATCATCAAAACGATTTTTAGTAAACTTTTTGCTCATTCATATTTTTAATTTTTACACGGCTCAAGGGGGGGGTCCACCTATTCCGTAAAACCGCCACTGTCTGTAGGATACATCGAATCCTTATTTCTTCTTCGTACCAGGGCCACGTTGGTTAGAAATCATCTGTAGCTTATTTGATACACTACTTGATGGTAGTACGAAATTGTTATCCCCTCGGTACTCCCAACACCTAGATTGTGGGCTGTAGAGCCTGTGGTGCCTCCGTAGTTGTTGTCATTTACGTTATTTGTAACGCTGTTCGTTTTCAGGGAGCAAAAAAGAAACGCTGATATTATGGCGGATACACGTGCGCCCGAAACAGACGATGCGGATAACGATCAAGAACCGACTGGTCGCCTCAGAGGGCATGCAACTGCCCAAAGGCCAGTGGAGTCACGTTTGTTTCCAGTGGAAGGGACCGACCGGCGTCTGGGCGATGTTCGTCAACGCAAAAATCCATTCGGTCGGACAAGTGCCCGCCGTCGGCAATGACGTAAGTGATTGTAGATCTCGTAAGCGAAACCCAACACGTAATGCATAACCATACAGTTAGGTAGTTTAGCGCGTACAGGCACCCATGTTTGAATAATACAAGCAAGCGTCGGACACTTCACCCGTCCGCGTGCAATTGAACGCGGTTTTTTATTTTTATTTTTTAAAGCGTTTTATCAATTTGTAGAATACGAAAAATACGAGAGTTTCTTTTCGCCATTTTTCTTCCGCTGCTCTTTTTTTTTCTATTTTTCTTTCTTTTTTTTTTTTTTTTTGCAACCTTTGTGACGCACCCGAATACTTGACGCCGTGCCAAAGCTACGAACTGTATCAGATAAAAGAAGTATTTTCACCCAATGAAACCAACATTTTTTACGGCCGACACCCACGTGTTGGATGGACATAAAATCTAGTTTGCCTTCTTTGTTTCCGAATTAACCGCGTAACGGCCGCTGACCGGAATCCAGCCAGCATTTCATGCCCGTATAATCAACTCGAAAATGTCTCCAGAAATGTTTTCGACCTCTCTGAAGTCAACGGATTAGGTTCGACGAACAAAATACTACGCGTTTATGACGAAAATATTCCAAACTATTTACGTTTAATACACAAGCATTAGGTAATAATATGTTATGAAACTGAACACGTAGATATTACAGTTATTATCAGATCTCGGGACTTGATGCATTTAAAAACACCAACAACACGTACAATCCTAATTTTTTCCGTACATTTAAAAAGTCTAAAAATAAATCATAATTTTTTTCGAATTTCCTATGCAATATTTTGCATTATTCTTCTTGACAAATTTCGACCGATAGAAAAGTGTACAAAGTTTATATTTTCTCGTAAAAATAAATAATTTAATGTAAAATGTACAAAAGCATTTGTTGAAACTATGCAACAAAACTGCACGTATTGATTTTAAGCGGGGAAAAAACATGAAATTCGGATTAATGTGCAATTAATTACGGTCCCGCTGTCGCTGCGTAATGCCATCCGAGGCGACATCGAAAACGAGTGATTCGTTACAATTATCTCATACACTGTAATATTGGCCGTGAATCAGTTATCATATCCGCATTCGACGCGTTTTTTTTCTAATAATATCAATACGTCCGTCGTTGGTTTATCGAAAAAATTCCGCTTTACACATCGACCTGTCTGATTTGGTTATGCGTCCGCCGCACCGCCGTAACCCGGGACACCGTCACCGTCACGTTGACCGCTTCGCGTACGTAAACACGTAACCGCGAACACGGCGCTCGTATTTTTTTTTTCGTTTTTAATTTTTTTTTTTTTTATTTACAATATCCGGTTAAAGGTGTTAGTGTACAATAATGCGATACACACAGGCGAAAATAACGAGACGGCTGCACGCCGTGCGTTTGATTCGCAATACTTGGCCGATTGCACAACACACGAACGTTGACGGGAATCGATTAACCGATTGACTAGGCGGTTTTTTTGTCGCGAAAACGGTACAATATATATTTGCCCGACGATGGTTTACCGACGGAATACGATTTGCGGTTGCAGTGTGGTGTTATTATGCGAATCAATCGATGTACGCGGTTCTTTATGTAATTTATTACGCGATAATTAACACCGAACGCGTGTTTTATAATTATGTAGTTTTTTTTTTTTTTTCTTTCTTTCTCGCGGTGGCGGTATTAAGATTTTTATTATAATATTATCGTGGTGAACGAACCGCTGTTTAAATACCCATCACTATGCCTGATGGTATTTTGCGTTTCTAATTATAATTGATAGCGAAAGAAAAAAAGAAAAAAATCGAACAATATCTTTTACTACATAATGTGTGATATTGTCGATCAAAAGAAAATATCAACGGTACACTTATTGCATTGAAAGTGTGTTATAATTGTCTCTCTCACACTCCTGCTGTGACAAAACGTGTTTTCTACACGTACCGACGATATTAAACAAAAACAATCGATAAAGTGAAGAACGTAATGCGAAGGGTTCGTTGTTGAAATAATATTTACTTACTCGCATCATTTGTTAAAAGATACACGAGTGTTTCAGTTGCGCTTAAAGCATTTTCGTTTTCAACATAACAAACACGACACCGATTAATCGTGGTTTTCCCTGATTTCACGTTTTCGTTTTTTAAACTTCGAAAACCAAAAAAATGACATTCTAAAGTCTAGTGTTCAGATCACTTTTTAATGGATAACAAAAACCGTCGTATATTTGTATAAAATTTTTATAGTTATAATAATAATTTAAAAAAAATGTAAAAAAAGATTAGTAAATGCGATGCATGACTTGTATATTCGATCATTATCTAATGTACTTAAAAACCTGAGTTTGTATGTCTGACGTGATTCAATATATCTATTCAGTAACATGTATATTACCGTGTTACCACATTCGTTAATCGAAAACGAACAAATCGATAAATGTTCGAAACAATAGGTAAATATAGACTAAATAATATAAACAATGCGGTTTCTAATCTAAAATGGAATTTTAATGTCCCTTCAAATTAAAAATATATTAAATAATAATAATAATAATATATATAAATTCTCTATAGGTATAATTTTGCATAGTATATAAGTACAAAAAAAAAAAATGCTCAGTGTTCAGTAATAATATTTTTACTCGAGTGACTATATATTGTATTTAATATTCCTGCAGTTCAATAGTACCGATATTTTAAAATAAATATTTAAATAGACATATAAAAATAATAATTTTATCAGTCAATAATACACATTTTGTTATGAAACGTATTTATATTATTTTATTTATTTACGACCTTCGTTGTATTCTTACACAAATTGTATAAGGCGTTCAAAAGTAAAATTCTACAGAATATAACGATATACACAACTACACAAAGCATTTGGTTCGTTTACTTAGTTGATAAAATGTGTATATAATATCAATTAAATAATCCAATATAAATATTTAGATATAAAATATAGTATCAAATATAATTTTAGTATATAACTCTTTAAATCTGTTCGTGAACACCACACCAGCAATCGAAATCATCACTTAAGACCATTTTGGCATGCATCCATGTGAACTACGTCAGTGAAAAATCATAAATTACTGTTATGTGCTTTTAGTCATAATGAATACTTTTATCTTATTTAAATAATTGGGTACTTAAATTACTCTGATATTCATTAAAATAAGTATCTTATTTAAATAATTACAATATTGGTGATCATAGTTGAAAGTAGTACGTAATATATTAAATAATTAATATTACATATCAATCTAATAATAATAATATTATTTCACTGCTGGTCAATTTACCACACAAAGTCAAACATTATAACAACGATTAGAAATCCTTAAATAATACGTGAAATTATAATACAATTTAGTCAAATTTCAAGTGCATTTTCGTCCACTATTCTTTGCTTTTACATTTAATTCAATAATTTTTATACAATCAAAATTTTGGGTTTCAAGACTTGACGATTTAAACAGAATTTTAACAAAAATAACTACACTTGAGTTATCATAAAAGTCAAAAGTTTAGTCCAACAATCATTTTTTGAGTTTTTCGACGAAATGTAAACTTAAATAGTCAAAACAGTAACAATATTATATGTATAAATAATGGAATTTGTGGTATAAAATTTTACCTGCCATAGAATATATTTTTCATTCATTATATTTATTTATTTGCAAATACTAGCGATGTAATAATAGAGTACTTTTAGTTGAATATTAAAAATTAACAATGGAAACTAGAATCAATAAAACATCGATAAAATTATATTATCTTTTTTTACGTCCCATAGATGTTGGTTAATTCAATGTAATTATATCATATTTTTAATGACCTGCGATAAATTTGTTTGCGGTGGCAAGTACTGCTTTATCGTTACAATATTACAAACAGGAAGACGTATTAATTTGAAACATTTGAATGGAATATGAACATAACAAACCAGTGTTTGTAGGAAATGTGTTTTTTAAATTAAATTTTTTTAAAACTCGTCCAGTATGCATAGTAATACGAACTTATTTTCCACATCGATTAATGTGTACGTACTGATAAAATACTTAAATCGAGGTGTTAAGAAGGGTAGCCCTGAGCCGGTCACCCTTAACATTTTACCGGCCACCCATCGGCCATTTTGTTATTAAAATAATGCAAACTAAACCTAAAGTTCAACTAAAACTGCTATTGTGTTCATTTATATAGAAAATAAAGGAATCTCCACTATAGAATCAAAACCGGTATAGTCACCTGTATAATTCGATAGCCCTTACAACAATAATTTTGATCACGTCATATCTATTATTATATAGTGCTGTTGTTGGACACTACGCGATGCATTACCTTACGACCCATGTATTATGTGTTATACAAACGTATATGATATTAATTTTACACGAAAGTTTGCACTTTTGAGGATAATGGTAAACATTATTAGCCATTACTAATAAATTTCGACCCTGAGTAAGCCGTCCTACTTGTAATAAATCGTACCGGCGTGTCCTATGTCCTCTATGTGCTTTTTAATAGTTTGTCATATGGTTACACCGTATACTCGTATCCCATACGTATTGATTTGCTTATGAGGTGAGATTTTATTTTTCGCTGAAGATCACAAAAGAAGTTCAACAACATAATTTTTAATTTTTTTTGGTTAAAGACAGTTTAAACAAGTATTCCTATATATTAAAGATAACTGATAGTTGATGAAACAATTATATGTTACATCGAATATAGTTTCACAAGAAAAATTAATTTTATTCAATCTATAACTTTTTCTGACCTTTAGAAAACTAAAGTATTTGTATTTGAATACTGTAATTTCAAATATATATATAAAAAAAAAAAATTTTATAGAAGAATATAGAAGAAGCCAGTGACGTGTTTAGGGAGAAGGAAGGTTAGGGGTTATATCTCCCCATTGTCTTTTTTTAAACCTACAGAAAACAACTTATTAGTTATTAAAGCCATTTTAAAGTCATAACTTTTTATTAGTTATTAGCAAAAAGTTATTATTTATGACCCACAACAAACATTATATAGACTATAAGGTACATATATATATATATATCTATATATATATATATATAATGTCATTGACATGCGCACAGGTACGGCTTATACGGCCAATACTTGTAATCTGTATTAATATTTAATTCCTTAAATATCAGTTTTTTTTTTAACTTTCTTTAAAAACTTTTATTCCTATTTTTATTGTTTTTTTTTCTAATTTTATGAAATTTGATGTTGTTTAATATCTGTGGATGATAAGACATGCTCCATAAATATTTTGTAATTTCATTGGTAAAACTATAATTTTCTTTATATAATTTTCTTTATTATTTATGTTGTCAACTTGATAACGCAATTTCGATAAACTGATTTGCGCCAATAAGTCACGACATTCCGATGAATAAGATTCGAATTCAGAGAAACTCAAATTACTAACTGCAGTTGATTTGATAACATAATTGAAAAATATTCCTTCTGAATTGAGATTGAATGACCACTTCTAAGTAGTATTTGATGATACTTTAAAAGTTTGTGTTGAATTTAATATAAAGATTTTAAAAGTTAGGAAATGGACAATTTTATGTATAGGTGATTCTAATGAAGATACACAATATTTTAATTGAAAAAGTTGGTATTAGAGTCTGTGGTGAATTTAGAGGGGGGGGATTCAGGAGATTATCTAACCCACAGTTAATATTTGTTGACAAAATTAGTCTCTTGGAGACTTCTTATATTTTTTTTAAGTATGCCCCGACTATAGGTTGAAGTTACCAAATACTAGACTGGAACAATGTCCCAATTAACACCGCCTCCCAAATGACGCCACTGGTTTAATTGTACAATACAGTTAAACATCTATGCCGGAATCTATGTAAGACGGGATTCTCCATAAAATAAAATATAAGTTAATGTTTTCAATAGGGCTTTGCACCCGAATTAACCCGAACCCGTAACACCCCTAAAAACCCTTAAAAAATCAAACACCCAAATCCCATATAACCCGAATGATTTTTTTTTTAAAGGCCCCCATACACGGTCAGTTTTGAATGACAATCAACGTGATTGACATTCATGACTAACCGTATATGTATATGACTGATAATGACTGACAGTCAAATTTTATGACTGATGAAATTCAAACATGTTTGAATTTTTATCATCAGTCAAGATGATTGACATTCATGATTGACCGTGTATGTCTATGAATGTACAATTTATCAGTCGATCTAGTCGAATTGTGTGGAGCAGTCGAGTCTTGTTTTGTCTTTTTTTGTCGTAAATTATGATAAGAGAATGAGTTTTTTTTCATCAACCATTCTTTAACCCAGAATCTTTTCTTTCTCTTTTTGGGTTTCTTTGCATCATCACACGCGAGATAAATGGCAATACCAATAAGTGCATCTTTATCTATTTTAATAAATTGACAAACTCAAAAATATTTATAAAAATACCTATAAATAAATATAGGTATATAAAAAAATTAATTAAATGTACACAGCACAAAACAATATAAAACAGCACGAATAAGTACTTATTCGTAAAGTGTACACTTTTGAACTGACAGAAAAATTGAACGATTGTCATTCTTGATTGATTGTGTATGGAAGTTATCAATCATCAGTCAATGATTAGTTTCGACTGTCAATCACGTTGATTGTAATTCAAGACTGACCGTGTATGGGGGGCTTAAAACACCCGAATTAACCAAACCCGAATAAAATATTGGTTTTAACTCGAAACCCGAATAATTTTTTATTTTAAAATATTTATGTGACATATCATTTTGTATGTATTTTTTGTGGTTGTTTCAATTTTGTCATTAGTTGTTTAATAGTAAAATTATTATTCGAAGGAATAATTTCACAAATAATATACAAAATTGTTAATTGTTAATTAATCTAAATTTGTCTAAATAAAGACAATATCAATATATCATATTGGCAGGTGTGCATGAATGGTATGGTATGTTGAATGTTCAAGTGTAAATAATTGGGATACTAATTTTAAAATTATCCCAAGCGGATACGTCGTATTATTATAACTTTATAGGTAATAGGTCTTCTACGAATCACCGAGTCGTTATTTAACGCAATACTGTAAGTTTGAAATAAAATTGATGGCTTTCGTATGATTACCTAAATTGTTGTTCGCGTTATTCGTATTTGTTCAGTGTATGATTGTAGTACACATGTCTACGGCGTGAATTGTCAATTTTTGTTGGTGTAATAATTTCATTGTAACATTCATAAGTACAAATTGTTATTATTTTTGTATTACGCTATGTCCTAGCTAGAACGATTTTAGTGTGTGCACGCACCACAAACCATAAACGGAAATTTGGTGAAATTTGTGGGGGGACTGAGTATTATTAACTTATTATACCTATAGATACCACTATACGCAATTATTTATTTCAACAAGGCAATTTACGAAGTTTGACAATTTGATATTTTTAATCAACAATTTAAACAAAAAAAACAATTAGGTGCCTTATCTTAAACATTTTTGGAGTAAGTATTCTAAACAAAAATTATTAATTAATTAAATTAAAAAACTTATACGGGTACTATTACATATTATTAATATTACATTGAAATGGTTCCGAGTCATGAAAAGAAGTTTGTAAAATCTTAAGAATTTGATTTAATTTTTATCACAGAATATTTTTTTTTAATTTACAATTATAATAATTATTATATTTTTAATCACTTAACAATATTTAGGGATAGGGGGCTAAGACTTGTACTTTATATTTCTGGGGGGCTTATTCCCTTGAAGCCCCCCCCCCTCGATTTCCACCTATGCCACAAACACAAACGAAGAATACAAAAGAATTTGTTTTTGTCACATGCAATATGTCCGTATTAACTAGGAGTAGAATATAGTGTTAGTATTTTTAATTTTAATAGATATTATAATTTAAAAAACTTTATACACATATTAAATAACCCCTTCTTCCCCGAAAATAAATTTTAGTTACGCCATTAATTGAAATTAACATAAGGATAGTTTAATTTAAAAAACTGTTGCATAGTTGTATAAGAAATTGATATTTTATTACATAGGCAGGTAATAAAAAATATAAATATTTCATTATTGGAGGGGGGGCTCAGTCTCCACCAATGAAAAATAATATTTTTCCTCGATTACTTAACACTCGTATTAACCAATATTAACCCGAATAATAACGGTTATTAACACCCAAACGTTTGTTTAAATGTTGTATTGCGGTGTTTGAACATTCTAATATATTCAACACCCGAAACCCGAAACCCGAAAAAATTATTCGGGTGAAAAGCCTTGATTTTCAATAATAATTACGAATAAACTTAAAACACATATAATCGATCGTATTTTTTTTTTTTTTTTACTCGTACATTTACAATCCAGTTTCAGCCCTAATAAGTGGCCTCTTAAAATAGTCTGACCTAAAATTTTCTAACTGTGGATCCGCCCCTGATTAAAGTATTACAACTTAATTTCTTTTTAACTATAAAACAATTCATAAATGCTCATAATTATAAACTATTAAGTCCCTTAATTGTGTTTTTGATATTACTACGATCATTCATTTAAATATATTATTTCTTCGAACACCCCCCACCCTTTAGAAAATTCCCGAGCTTAACACTGGAAGAAGCATATAGTATATTATCATCCATATGGACATTTATTTTACTATAACTATTCGAATATATAATATTAATAATAGTAATTGGCCACCGATGGTGAAATTAAAATGCGAGGCAAATTTGTACATACAATGGTCAATAGTCACTATTTCTGTTTATCAATTTATGTACCATTGATAATAATGTATTTCCTAGGCAATATAATTCAACAAACTCAATATAATTTTCCAGTCATGTTTGATTAATGTACACAGTATCAATGCGTTAGTAAAAATTTTATTATTATATTGTGTACAAGATTATTGCGTTGTATGATATAATGTGTCCATCACAATTTTTACGTTTACAAACAATATTCTTCTAACCTACCTGTTTTCGATACTAACAGTTATTTTTTTGTTTGTCGAAATAGACACATCATTTCGATTGTTTTGTTCTTCAGTTAAGGCCACCGAAACCTGCAAAAGAAAATATAACAAAAAAAACATTATTATGTTTGAGACTATTATATATTTTATTCAACATTCAACTGAATCATTGAACTAATATTGTCGTAATGATACGATCGAAATATTTAGTTCACAACTAATAATCCTTTTATGTTTTTAACCTTCAACTATTGAAAATAGAAATATACTTATTACAGATTCCCAGGTGTATGAATGGTGAATATGAACACATATATAATACAATGTAATAACTGTAAGAGTTAATAGTTCAATAGATATTATTTTCATACTATTCACTGTTAATATTCTTTACTAAATAAACGTACTGCAGTAGTCTCAGTGCACCTTCCCACTGACATGCGGTAGAAAAAAATACTCACATCTGCACTCATTACACTAATCAAAACTTTTTCATCGATGCACTCAAAGTTATAAGTATATTATGTGTCTATACAAACCCATAAAGTTTGCATGCAAACAAAACATTAGGTTCCATTCTCAACAATAATTGTTAAAAATAATGGTACCTAGTTATACAATATACATATAATTATAAATTTTGTTACGCTATATTCGACAACGGTTAAAATAATTAATTTATTATCAACTGACAAAAATGTAATTTTAATGTAATTATTTACATGGGTTATCTATACGAGTGCTGTCTGTATATTTATCATTATATTTTTTAATGATGATTAAAATTTGAAAGTAGTAATTATTTTTCTTAATCTTCTAACAATAAAGTAATCAAAACTGTAAAGATAAGCTTGCGTCGATAATCTCTTATTTTTTTTTTCTTCTTCCTCGAACTGATTGTAAGTCCTATATCTCTTAAAGATATTACACATAACTCAGAGTCCGACTGAGAAAAGGTAAATATATCTGATTCATCTTGTTTTGATGCACAAAATCGCATACCTATCAAACTGCTTCCCATGATTATTCGTCAAAAACCGATGATTTCTGCTTCGCATAATAGTATATGCAATTAATTTTTGTCACGCCCTAGATTTCTCGAACCGGGTCCTGTTGGTTATTACCGTAAGATTTGACATGGCGACATGATTGTAACTGTATTATTTTTATAAATAATCGATGGCCCAAATATAGGTAGACTATATATATAGCTACAGTATATAATATACAGCTATAATATAGCTACAGTAGAGGACTTCCCTTTTGAGCCGATCCTTATGCACACGGAATGTTCATTATTCATAAATTATGACAACCGTTATATTTATAAATGCACAAATTTATATTACAGATGCGGCAGTCAATAATTATTTAACTGTACGCATAATAATTATTTAGGTTAGTACGCTCATGCTTGAAAAATTATAAATTTAAATTATATCACCTATGTTGTGCATCATGACATAATTATCCAACAATACATACATTTTATGTATTATTAACTGTTGAACATTTTTATAAAAGATAAAAAAAATTAACATATCGCACTAAAAATACAATCCCAGCATGACGCATTATCTATCAACCATATGAATCGTATAATAAATCGATTCGAAAATGTAAATTTGATACGATCCTAATTCAGTCCATTCTTGCTTAAATGACCGATGATTTATGTAGTACATATTCGTTAACCTAAATATATATATAACAATAAAACAAAGTGAAACGTGATAGAATAATATTTAAAACTATGTCGATGAGATGATATTTCATAAACGTACGTAGACTATTTCGACCACATTTAGGATGATATCTAGCTGAAATATTTTCCCAATCGGGCTTATACGAAATATGATAGTAAAAAAAATAAAAAAATATTTAATCAATAATAATGTTGATAAAAAATAAATAATAATAATGGGATCGGAGTATTTAATGAGGATAAATTTTTGAACGTGATGTAAAAATATTTATACTTGTACGTGACAGTGGCCGATTTAAAGGTTCAAATGAAGTCGACAAATCCAAAAGAAGGACTAATAAATGTATCACTAACATTCTTAGCCCCGTTTTACAAAGTTGTTCGCTACACTCGCGTTTCCGCGATATGAAAATGGAAAAATAGTACATTACAAAAAAAGTGATGCTGCAAAACTGATAACAAATCATTGTTCACATAATAGTGTTCATACTTGGAAACTATGTAGAATTCTATGATCGATGCTAATAGTATTTCTAACTTTGTTTAAAAATAAAACTATTTTTGAAGTATTCGGAGTGTTCCTGAGTATTTCCTGTACATTTAAATTATTTTATTATAAATAAAAACGGCAATTGTAAACGATATTACGGTTTGTATTATATATTTCTTTTTCTTTTTTGTGGTAAAATTTAAAAAAAAAATTAACTATAATATTTTTGAGCCTTAATTTAGTTTAACGACCGTTAAACCCGCCACTGATACGTGATATCAGACGTAAAGCTTACTGTCTGGTACGATCACGTAAACAGTAATGATAAACATGTCGGATTGATCGCCGTAAACCAGTGCGTTGTAATGGTTTTATAATACTTGTTGAAGAAAAAATGATCGAACGATAATTGCCGTTTGTATTACGTGAACGCTGAGACAAAAATGTTTTACCGTTTAAACGAAAAAAAAAAAAAACATTCCGATTCGCCGTAAACCAAGATCTGCAAACGGATCGATTGTAGTTTTTATCGAAACGTTAAAATAGAAAAACGGTGTCCGCGAAGGTTATTCGGGCCCTGTGTTCCGGGCCCCGGTAACGATCGTAAAATGGTAACGTGTGTGCCCGGGCCCTATTACTTCGCGATAAAGATAAAACGAACCGCGGCGGCGATTTTACTGGCTAATAAAATTATGTTTACACGACCGATATTTGGCCGTTTTTGCAGACGGCGACGGCGTGGACGTTGCGCGGCAAAGGCATCGGGACCGTCGGCGACGACGGCGCACCCTGCCGGAACGCGTGGCAAGCGTACGGCCTGTACATGACCGGATCGGCGGACGCGAGCGGCACACCGGCGGAAACGTCGCGGTCCCGCGACAGGCCCCGGAACAACGGCAAGCGGCAGGCGGTGTTCGACTCGGAACCGAACGACAAGGGCACCGGCGACGGCAGTTCAGCGACGACGCCCAAACCGTTCCAGTGGCTGACCAAAACGTTCGCGTTCGTCAAGCGCATGTTCACGTTCGTCATCATACCGTTCTTCAAGTTCGTGCGCAACACGTTCTTCCAGACCCGGTCGTCGGACGACACGGTGGTGGACGTCAGCGAGACGCACCTGACCGTCAGCGAGGTCAAGTTCGAGCCGCCACCGCCGTCAAAAGTGACGGCGGCAGACGATTTCCCGGACGGCGACAGCGACAAGAGCAAGCGACACGCGTCCACGTCGTCCGAACGGGAAGCGAACGGCGCCGACGATCGTCCGTGCCGCGCCGTCAGCGAGCGCGTCAGCGTGGCCGACCTGGTGGCCGCGGGTGCCACCACCGCTGCCGACGACCACCCGTTGTCGCCGAACGCCGGCCGGTACTTGCGGATGGTCAGCGACGGGCTGAACGACGTCGGCGTGAACGCGGCGTTCGTCCGCCGGGCGTTCGCGTGCTGCGGCCGGCACGAGCTGTTCGGGCCGCCGGCCGACCACGTCGTCATCGACTGGCACCGTACGCCGGCCCGAGCGCACAACGTGACCGTGTCGCCGCACGTTTGCGGCCGCACGTCTTAACGGTCGGAGCAACCGTGTAGCGGTCCGCGGGCGAACGACGTTGACGGTTCGTCACCGCCGCAACTCTTATCGCTCAGGTTCGGAGCTTGAAGCAATAAAAACTGTGTTCTCGTTAACAGGTTAATGGTTTTTTTTTTTTTTTTTTGTAAATAATAATGTTCAACGCAACGCGGATCGCACTATCGAATTGACTGGTAAAAAAAAAAAAAAAAAGAAACAAAATGATCGAACTATTTAGTAAGTATGTGTAGATTATAAGGTCATAACCGCAAGGGAATCATTCGGTCATAAGTGTGCGCATGAGGTAGTCAGGTTAGGCACTCGACTACTATGTGAACCTTCTCTCCCTCACCAAAATATTCAATATTATCACATTAATAAATAACCATATCAATCACTTCGAAACGTCCGTAAGTTGTAAATACACGTATCAGAATATTGGAAAGTATAATTATTAAGTTACATTAAATTACGCCATCAAAATTTGTTGTTAATATTAAATGTTTAGAATAAACCGATTTCGCGCTGCGGATTTACACCGGTATGCAGACTAAAGGGTGAAAACCGTTTAGTTTAACAACGGAATTCGGTGCGATTGAACACAGTCTCCGTACACAGTCGGCAAAGTCCGCGAACCCCTCATCACGCGTATCGCTCCAGTCAAGGGTTGATAATAAAATATTACCGTAATGTCCCGACGCTCCTCCCGACCCGTAATCATCTGATTTCGTCGATTTATCGATTCAAAAATCCGTCGAACGGAATCGCGTACTCGCCATCGTTCGTTGTGCATTGCGCGCGCGGGGACGACGCACGTCCGGAGATTACGTGAAACAATTTCTTCGGTTTTCGCACGTTCGAATGCGTACAACGAATTCAATACACGCGAGTACACCAATCCTCGTCTTCGTCCGACACCGTTGGTAGGGCACAACGCGCGAACGTGTTATGATGAAAAATATATAAAAAAATAGTAATAACAATAATAATAAAAATACTGTACTGAAATAATAATAATAATAATAATAACAATAATGTTAAAATTTACGAAACTCCGTTGCCGCTATCGGAACGCGTGCGTTACATTCGCATTACAATCGAAATGTCATATTACGCGGTGACTGCAGCGATGTAAGTAATGAATTCAATAAAACGCGTTAAAATGTGGTGCGTAAATTATTCAACAATAATAGTTGTAATAGGTATATTGTGTTGAAAATAGACCTTTATATTCCTTCTTCGGGACTATTGTAAATACATTGTATTCAGATAATATATATTGATATTTGTATTATTTTTTTATAATTATTATTTTTATTTTTTTTTATTTTTTGAACTTCGTAATCGTGTTAATGTTACACATATTATTATTATGATTTCTCAATGCTAAACGTCGTCGTAATTTTTGCATTTATTTTATATTTTAATCGTTATTAGTCGTCATATTATTATTATTATGATACATTATGTAATACGATCGCTTTTGTTTAGTTTATTTTCTTTTCGACTATAATTATTTATAAAATCGTGTGTAGTGTATTTCATTGCGTTAATATTAAATTATGTATATACCTATAATGGTACATAATATAATGTTATACATACTTGATAAATGTGCAGCTTTTTTGTTACCTATCAAAATACTGTTTTTTATCCTTCATCGATTGTTGCGTGTGACACTGTCGCGTCAATTATGTATTAATTCAGCTAAACGTGTATAAAAGTGTTTTATTTTCTACATACTTTACTGCCACCTATACGTCGTGGTGCCATTTATGAAATACAAGTTTTACTTTGGCATTTCTATTATCTTACACGTCAGTGTATTGGTCCGGACCAAATTAATTTTTGACCCCATGAACACTAAAGACGTTATTATTGTGTCAAAATGGAAAATTGAAAACGATGATACTAGTTCGTGCCAAGATGAATGGAGTGTATAATCCGATACCGGGTCGTCTCTATGGTTCTTATTTATGTTAGCACGTGTTTGAATATTTTAACCTTGCTGGATCTGGGTGCCCTCAATTAAAATCTTCAACTAAACTATTATTACACTGACCCCATAGTCGTTGACTATTAATTACTGATGATCATAATTACCACACTACGAAGATCTATATAGTTTTACTTTATTACGCGTTGTACATAAATAATTATTCAACAATGAGATGTAGTGTATTAATTAAAATAATACTTACAAATTACAATCAGCCAACATGGTAAGTCTTGACTCTGGGTATATCGTTGAACGTGTATTATATATTCTTGCGTATTCGTATAAGCTATCAATATAATCGTACATATTTAATGATTTTCATCAAGTTAGACTGTATGATTATATAAAACCATAGATATCGGGTGTGGTTGTTTTTTCTACGCACACAAACATTTTCTGTTGAGACATCGTATCATCATTTTGTAACACAACTTTAAAATTATTGTACCAACTATAGGTTGTAAAAAACTCGACACATTAAATTATGATTATTTTGTAAGAAAAAAGACTAATCCAAGTAAAACGGTTTAATTTTTATTTTACTTGAGCTTTTTAACTATAACACGATGCACCGCCCGATACAAGTAATTTAAAATCGTTTAAATATGTTATATATTACCCATTCAATTAGATTATTACCAATATTCTTTTCGATAACTTTGTATTCACGCTTTTTAATCATTTTAATTTTAACAAGTCCATTAAACATAAGTTAAAATATAAAATTTGTTATTATTTAGTTTGTTGAAACGGTGAAAATTGTTTCATGATGACATGATATAACATTATAGCTATGTTTTAAAATTATTGTATATCTTACAAAATAAGAGGGACATTTCATATCGGGAGGAGTTATAACCTGTCAACCCCTCCTGGCTACGCCACTGCACACAGGTACAATGTCATTATAACTGAATCGGTATTTGCAGGAGTTATTGAAAATTATGGCAAAAAATAAATTTCTACAATAACTGTCAAATGGAATTTTAAAAAATATTATTGAGCCATAATATCGACGGAGGTGAATACAAATGTTGAACATATATTTATACATCTCGAAGGAAATATAATACGATGGCTGAAATCGACCAGCCATGTCATGGTAATAATTGTCTGCAACCGATGTAAATTTAATATTTCCCTGTGTGTACACGAAGTCAACAGCTATAATACAATACTTACTCACGTCTTGTTCTACATTCATTATTATTAGGTCAAACACGAGGTCGGTTAAAACCCGCGAGGACGGTAAAGGTATTGTGTATAGAATAACCCACGTCATCGAATGATACCGTTGTAACCCGGGAAAATAATACACTTTACCCTTTTAGCCAGCCACAGTCGGTTTTTTTGGAACACACCCGGCCACAACGGCGGGAATAGGTCACCGGTAGACGGCGCAAGGTGATATAATGAAAGAGAAAGAAATGTATATCCAACCTAACTTAAATTATATATATATATATATATATAGATACAGAGAGAGAGAAAGTAACTGCAGTATTCTACTACAGTAGCAGAAAAAAAGAAACAAATCATTCATTATTTTATACAATTAAAATATAATCCATACAATGTATAATACTGAACAAAAAAAAATGTTGAACAAATTTTAACGCGCACAGAAACAGTCGTATGCATTTTTAATTTTTACGACCAAATAGTGTGGAAAACGCAACAAGAGTTGATTTATTTTCGACATTTGGCAAACATCTCCGGACTTGTTTCGCAACACAGAGAGTACAGAGCTCATAAAATTATTTATAAATTTGAAAAACACGTTAATGCATATACGTACGTTTATTGTACATACACATACATTTATAAACCTTGAAACAATATTTTTCACTCAAGTTTCCACAACACAACACGGCCTATTATCAATGTACAATTACTGGTTTGATTGTATGCAATACAACTGAAACATTCCTAGCGCGCATGTAATAAACTGTACACACTGAAGCGATTGACGTAACGTAGGTGGTATCTACAATATATCTAATAATAACAACACACAATAAAATGTTGACACGTATGACACGTTAACTGGCAAACGGTAGAAACGGACGAATTTTTCTTTTGATTTCTCAAAAGCTGATTGACAGAATCGAAGAAGGAGAAAACGTGCTCAGCTCGCTTCAAATAAATCGGTGAAAAATCTTCGGTTAATTATTGTAAAAGTTTTTTTGATTGAATTGTATCGCAAACGAGTTAAAACGAATGATGTGTCAATATTTTGTTTAAATAACGAAAACTTGCTGAATTAAATATTCTGATATTCTTACATTCAACCCATGTATTATTGTATCGACAGTTTGCAGGGCCGAACTTAAAAGTCTCAGGATCCCAAGGCAGCTACTAAATAAGGGCCCATTTAAATATATATTAATAACATTGCTTTTAATTTTTATATATTCAACGTAATTTAACAAGAAATTATATTATAATTATTATAATTATAAAACATATGTATTAAATATAGAAGAACATATTTATGAAATAAATTGACAATTTTAATGATAGTGTTTACTTAATAATTAAAATAATTTTTAAATTGTTACACAACGAACTTTTTTTGCTGTAAAAGAACGTATGATTTCACTTTAGTCTACTGCTTGCATTATTTCTGACTCAAAGTATAACACGAAATATATCCCCGTGTTGATCCATTTGGTGAGAAAACTTCTTTTTCTTTTTTTCGGTGTTTGGCTGAGGGCCCTGGAAAGCTGGAAAGGTGCGGACCCACAGGCAACTACCTAGTCTACCTAGACCGAAGTTCGGCCCTGATAGTTTGATTGAACAATAAATAACGATTTCATGTTTTACTTAATGAGAACGTCGTATAGAAATTTGTCATCTCGAACTACATGGTCTAAACGCAGTACACGTTCAACATGACAGATTTATACTTTTTACACGTACCAGATGTCCGGCAGTATTTCGTCGCCTTGAGTGTAAATCAGCCCGGGTAGATTTAATCATATAATGAGAAACAAAAGAACATGGGGATTGCACGATCTTTCGTAATTATGAATTGGAGATAACACAATTCAGCGGGGGCGTATGTTATTCCAGAACACAATAAACCCGTTGCTTTCCAGTTTATTCCAAACAACAAAGCCACAAAAGTGCTACTCCGATAAGACGAAAATTAGTATGATAAATGTACACAACCAAATAGTATTTTATAATAAAATACGTGTCATTATGCTTTTCTTTATCAAATTATATTTTCTGAAAAAATTACATTTGTCTTTGTTATAATAAATAATTGTAAGTTGTACATTTTCTATTCGCCATCCCTAATGTATAATATTGCTAAAGTACACATTTCAGAATTTGAAATTCAGATAGCAAGATATATCCTCAAGATTTTTTTTTTTTTTTACATATAAGTAAAAACTTTTCTTGAATCGAATGAAATCGATTGAAGTCGATTTTAAAAAACTAATACCACCAAAATATTTCCTCCAGTGGATTATCATTTAATCTACTGCTGTGCTTAAAATCAAATTTGATCTTCTTAAAATAATGGCCGAATATAATTAAAACAAATCGCTTCATGTATGTATATATACTATCGAAATTGAATATTGCGTATGTATTAGTTCGTGAATATATAATATTAAATTCATGGATGAGTGAAAAAATCGTAAAACATGTATATAAATGTATTGTAAAGACATATGTAATAATAGTCTGTTTCGTACGGATGTGACTGATTTAAACTACTCGTATATACACTCATATGCAATTGTCAATTGAATTATGATTGATTTTTACAAAAGTAATGTAATGGTCTGAAAGGGTGTGTCAGAGCTTTCAAGAGTGTTTATTTTGATACTCAACGATATTGATTAAACATCATTCGACTTTTAGTTTTCGATATGATATGCAATATTTTAGTTTATTCATTAATGTACAAGAGGCCGCAACGCCTGGTTAATTACATTGAATAGCATTAAATAGCACCGACTAATTTTGTACTTTTAAATTTAAATAATAATTATAATATAATCCGTGTAACATAAGTTGTACACAACAGTTTTATTTTGACATGTTGTAAATAATGAGAAAATCCAATTTAATTTAACTCATATCTATGGCAGTGGCAGTCAAACACGTGTTATTTGCCGTTTTTAACAGGAAATAGGTGTAAAAAAAAATCACAGTACCAAAGGTTCTAGAATTAAGGTCACCCGGTATCAATATATGAAAAAAAAGTCCTGTAAAATAATTACAGTCGAAGGCCTACGAAGAAAACACTGGTTTCGATTAAAGCACCACTGCCCATTAGTTGTTAGTCACAAACTATGTTATTGTTAATTATTATAATAAATTGATCTAGTAAAAAATCTATTCAACATAGATTGCATATTAATACGAGCATATGTTCAAAAACTGTTATCAATTCATTATAAAATATAAATAATAATTTACTTTGATTGACCTGGAGACCTTTTTACTGTTTACGAACTTAACTCATTAGCAATAGGTCATCATAACTGATACATATAAAACAAGTTAAGACTCTTCCTAGAATCCGTATTCACCAGTAAATAATATCCTTCGTTTTTCAATGAGTGTTTTATAATTTACATTCAAAATTATTTTTAATATTAATACACGATGGAACATAATTAACACTCGAACGGAAGAGTCAATAACAAAAACACGTTTCAACCTTAATTTAGTTGTATTAGAAAAAATTTATAACCGTAATAAATGTTCGTGTAGTACGGTATAATATTAACGAAGTTTAATTGTATATGTATACTCTTTTTTTATGTTTAGTTCTATTTTTAATATTACAAATCCAACACAACAACATGTAGGAAATAAATAAAAATCAATTAAACATTAAAAGTTAGTAAAATGGTATTTATAGGTCATAATACAAATTAATGTTACATTAGGATTATTATATACTTGACAAAATTAAAAAAGTTTTACGTAAAAAGTGACATTAAATATTACATTCAAATTAAATCTGTATATTGTGTGAAATAAAAAAATACCATTCTAATGAACTATTTGAACGATATCCCTTAAAAAGAAAACATTTCGATACTTTGTATGAGTAGTTACGATCTTTATAATTCTATAATCAACATGTAAATATTTATTAAAATAGTAACATTGTCTGAATTTAAATAAATTAAATGAATACAAATATTATTTTCTCACATCTTTCAAAAACATTTTCTTTTTCATTCGCGCTTAATGCATTGAATATGTAAATAGTACGTTTTTACATACATATTCTGTATAGCTATTGTCATAAAAAAAAAAAAAAAAAAAAAAAATCACGACGGCGTATAGTCTTTACGCTTGACATATCGGTTATGTTTACGTATACTTAAATAGACTTAAATACACACTGTTTTCCTAAAAAAAAGTAATATGCCTAGTAAAGTAGAATAATGCATCTGTTTGGAATTGTAATTAAATTCGGGAAGTTTTTATTTCAATAAAGTTTTTTAAAAAAATTTTAACTTTGATCTTCAAAGCGAGTTTCCTCGTTATGGTAACGTTACTTTTTATTTATTTTTCTGTGATCCAAGTTTCGAAAAGTAAAACTAGACTAAAAGTTCTATTTAGTTAGGTGAGATTTTAAATTGGACAAGAAAAATGTTTTAGAAGCCATTATAAGTTTCTCTTATAATTTAGAAGTGTTAAATTTCAACAAATAAAAGCAAGGTATCACGTTTGTATAATATATTTTCAGTGGCGTATTTTCGAAAGGGGGTCATCCCGCAGAAGAAAAAAAGTTTCAAAATTCATAAATGACTTGATAAGAAGGTACAGAGAAAAATAACATTCACTTAAATCATGTGATTCTAAATAACTCTTAATTTGTATTTATAATAATAGAATAATATGATTATTAATTCATACCTAATATGTATTTTTTATAATATTATAAAATCACTTACTTTTTAGAAAAATTTAAACTTCCCCTCCCTCTAACAAATTTAAAAATACAACATTCTATATTTTTATTATATAATTGTGTTTTATGACACGAAATTGTAGACTGTAGTACTGCTAGGCTAATTCATTTACCCATACGTCGAAAACATATTTGGTTTAAGTACTATCACGTTTAATTTCAATCTATTCCAACTTAAAACCCGCATGTACTGTCTCATTTATTTTAATGTACTATTATATAATATTTGTTTGACGTTTCCGTCGATCCGATGTACCCATGCCCGGTCTATTTTAAACAAGTGAGCGGCAACCTTAACAGAGATTGCCAACTATTTAACAGTTACTGTTATATCGGAAGTACCGAAGCTTGCTGATGTACACCACAGTATAAACAGGATTCGGGTTGAATTGATGACACGTACAACCCTTGAATGCTGATCAAACTAAACACCACGACTATTATGACACAAGATAAAACAATTTATTTTTGCATAGTATGGTATAGTTTATTTACAAATAAGTGCGAAACAAAATTTTTATTTCCAAATTTCCAATTCATTCAGTTTTTTTGCAATAAAAATGTCTTAGTAATTATTTCATTTCTGCTGGCTGTTCCAGGATCAACAGATTCACACTATTAAAATATCTAACAGCAAATAATAATTCAAAATAAACGTAATTTTGAGTAATCGATATACTCGTATTAGTAAATATTGAAAATTATGAAATTGTGTAGTTAGATATAAGTATATACGTATAATGTTGATAATTTTCAAATTATATGGTTAATATAAAATTATTAATCATACGAGTACACCTATGATATTTCTATTTAATGTGTTATCTAGCGTAAATTATTGGTTTTACGCACCAAATAGTTTGTATCTGTATTTCAATTTTTTAAATTGTATACACAATTTTTTTTTTTTGTTAAATAAAACTTTAAAATTTGTGTAGGTTAATTTTTAAATATCATGTTCTGTACTACCACAACCACGTTATATTTTATCTTACACGAGAAAATACGTATGAAATAATTTAAGTAAAATTATTACTACAAATTGTTTTCATTCAAATTATGATTATTCATTGCAGTCTGTATGGAAAAGTCGAATTGATTTTTAATGGTGTAACAAATCATTTATCATTATATTTTTGAATGAAGGAGAGTTGTAAGTTGGCGATATCAGTCGAAAAACTGAAAAACCTGAAGAAGAAGAAGAATATTTTTTTAATTTTCGATTGATTTTTCTTTTGTAAAATGATAATTAATAAATATTTCTCATACTCTTATACACCCTACATAAAAATAATTTATATCTCATATAATAAGTTTGTGTAACAGTAATAATATATATATTTAAATAAACTCTATTAAATTTAAGAAAAAATCTAGTCATTTTTAAGAAAAAAAATGAACATTTTTTGCCTACACCGATGCCGTAAAATAAATATTGCTTGTCTCTTTTCTCTATAGCATTTATTCTAAATCCAAAAATATTTTATATTCAATATCAAGAAAAGACAATTACATTTTATTTAGTCTAACTAATACAAGGTAAGCTATTTATAATAAGCAATTTTATTATTTTTTACGTTTAGCCAATTTATAGTTCATGTGATTGTCTGTTTTAATTTTTAATTTCCAATATTATTTATTATTTATTATTTATTACTACTATTTATTACTATTATTACGACTACTAATTATACTTATTTAACTTAAAACAAAATCATATTAGTAAATTTCCTTCATTATTATGTCTACCTTCTTCTGGATATCATCCTTTATTTTACTAAACAAATACAACAATGAATTTAATTCCGTTTTGAATAATGTACTATTTTCTTGATGGCTTATGTCAATTTACTATTTAAAACAAACGCACAGCATTATTACATATTATAAACACATACTAAAATCAAAATATTATTGGTACTATACTATTGAGTTTATACTATTTGTTAAATCGTTCGAAGCGTCAATCCAAAGATAATATTAAGGAGTTTTTTCATATACAAATAATCAACTAATACAATAATTTGGATTTGGAGTTCTGGTCACGCAATAGTAGGATCACTATTAATATTGCTCCAATTAAATGTCAATAAAATACATCAAAATTGATGTCAATAAAGAATAATAATAATAAAGAATTCAGAATAAAAAATATTAAAATGAAAAATGTTAAGTATCAATAGAAAATATACGATTACTTTTAAAAACCAAATTGACATGAAAGCCTATTATTAAATATTGATCAGATAATAGTACGGTTTTGATAACCTATAAGCGTCCTAAACAATGACGAAAATTGCAATACAGTAAATTATATTAATTTTGGCTATTTTTATTATTATATTAATATAGCTTAAACATAATGTACAAATTATTGAAACATTATGTTTGTTTTATATCATTACGGGTACAACTTACAGTATGGAAGAAATAATTTTGTATCATTAGTTTAATTTTGGATTACGATAAACAATATTGACAATGTTTCAGTTTAGTAGTACTCAGCATAATACAATTATCGCAGCTATCTAATATTTTTTTAAATTAAATTTTTATATTTTTAAGTATATTAATGAATATACTCATATTCAAATACATATAAAATTCAAAAAATCAATTGAATTGCAATTATAGGTATACACTTTCCACGTAGTCACAAAATTACCAACCACTGTAGGTTTATTTTCCAAACCTAAACATGGCTATTATACATCTGAACATAAAAATATACATTAACATGTTACTTATGGCTTGTTTAATACAACAATTTTCAATTCAAACAATATAATATGATGTTATTGGTTTTATAGTTTGTTTTATATATTTAAATATTTGTTTGTTTAATCTTGGATCAAATAATTTCATATGAAAACTTTTGATATTCATTCTATAGTATATATTATAGAATATTTATCAATGTATTTTATATAGCCACTGCATTGATTGGTAACAGGACCTGTTCACTTCGAGATGATAACTTAAAGGAAAAAATATATTGTAACAGTACTGTACATATGTAAACTATTACAAAAAAGTATTCATTTTTATTTTCAATTATATTAAACAGAATTTCAAAAAATCAAGGCTACAAACAATTATCGAGTAAAAGTTATTTCCGTTTTCTTCTGTGTCTATCTTTGGCATATTTTACAGTTGCAAATTAATAAAATTGTAATATACCTATTTATAGATTTTCATTATGAAATTCAAAATTTTACTTTTTATAACCTTATTTCTTATGTTTGAAATACTAATGGCAAAATTATTCATTCAATTTAACGATTATTTAATTTTTATGTTCCTAATATACTTAAAGTATAATTGGACATAAAAATTCAATCCAAGGTCAATAGTGTGCATTTGAAAACTACATAACTTTATTCCTGGGCAACATCTTTAGAATGAAACATTAAGTAGTGAAATTAGTAACTTTTAGGATGTTGTAGTGAGAAAAATTTTAATTACATAGGAAATTTTTTGAACTATCTCGATGATTAAAAAAAAAACCCAGATCTTATACTTATACATCTTTAATATTTCATAAGATAAAATAAAATAATCCATCAAGAAAGAAGACATGGTGTTCTTTTATACAATCTTGTGAAGAGAACTTTTATTTTAAATTCCGAACACAAAAACGAATAAATTTAATTAAAATATAAAATCGTTTTAATCAATAACATACTTATTCAAACAAAATAATTAAGTACTTGGATATGTTGTTACTTACAATACTGTTATATTATGCTAGTGACATGTAAGATACCTACTTGTATTTCAAAATAAATCTAATAATGCTAATAGTTCATCGAAATTGATTAAAATAGTCATAATTATTAATTATTGGAGCTTCGGAAATTGTTGCATATACAACATTTTTTTCTTTTGTTTGAATTTATTGCATAGTAGGTTATAAATTCATCTCATGCAAGAACAAATTTAAATTTAATAAAATGTTAAATCAAATTAATGAAACTATGTTAATATTTTCGATTTGATTAGAATTTTGATGATTTTTCTAATTTATAATACTGGAAATTTTAGGAAACTTTTTAATGTAATGTAATTCATTTTTTATTATGTAAGAAATAAAATAACGATGGGAGCCGTGTTAGATATTAATATATGTAAGAATAGTAGAATTATAATAAATAATAATTGATAGTAAATAATAATAATAATTTGATAAGACGATGCACTAGTCATTTATCGTGTAGTGAAATAATTCTTAAGGTATTGAAAATAAAATAAAAATTATTCAAATAAAACGTTTAAAAAATTGTTGGTGATTTTTTTTGTAGGCTCCTGGGAAACCAGACTAAAACCACTATTATAGTATTAATATGAATTTTTATTTAAAAATATTTTGTAAAATAATTCGCATTAGTTATATGATAAGTCTTAATAAAGAATACTTGTAAAAATTATTTATAAATACCTAGTCATTTTAATTTCAAAAAAATTTACTGCAAATTTTAAGTGCAATTTTGGTTATTTTTTACTACAATAATGCAATAAATTTTAATGTTTTTTAGTGCAATAACTTCTGAGTCCTAGTTATAAGTTATAACTCATAACTTTGAATAGATTTTATGCTTGTCATAGTTTATAAATGACATGTACGATTTTTTTAAAAATTAAAATAAATAGTCCGTGATTGAATATAATGAATTTTTTTTCACTTTACAATCAATAAAAACCTGTGTATAACACCTGTCGCGTGAAATATTTTTCAAGGTAGGGAACTTGTGTGTATTTTATAACGGTTAAGCTTTCCTATTCGTTCCGCAGCTGTAGGTGTGGTTGTTGTCAATTTAAAAATTATTAAGCGAGGACGCGTACATATGTAAGTATTACTTTGTCCGCGTTACGTGTAAAAGCGTACACAGGTAACCTATTATTGTGCTACTAATGAATTAGTTTCATCATTCACGATATATTTTTGGTAAAATATTATATCATAGGAAACGTTGACGATTAACAAATCCGTTTCAATGCACTGCACAATGCGAAGCGTATTAGAATGGTGTAAATGATGAATTTATTGGCTAAATGTTCGTCGTTTATCGTAGGGGCGATAACCAAAGACCGCGCACGTAAAAACAGAGTCGTCCGCGTAGGAAACGCGGAGGAGGATCGATGCTCAGGCTCCAAACAGTGCGCCGAAAGAACCTGATCGAAACAATGTCGTCCGCGGTCGATCGCCTGCCCGATTTCGGTGTCCGGGTCACAACAAAAAGTTGAATCCGACAAGTCGACGATATCGTCGGGGCTTTAATCCGTCAACGGTAGAACCAAAGCCGGTTCTCCGAGACGAACCCGGTGCCGGGCGCGCGCAGCCGCATAATATTAACGTACGGTTTCCGACGGGGACGACGATTGAAATATCGTTTTATCTCGCGTCCGTATCTTTTACGGATTGGCCGCGCGCGCGTTTTTCTCATTGTTCCCGAGCCGGCAGCGTCGTTATCGACGCGACCACCCCGCCGCCGGTCGACTTCTCTTGCACTGAGACGGTCGGGAACACGTATACGCATAAAAAAAAAAAATAATATATATATATATATATGTATATGTATATTAAATACATACCACACACGGGCGCGCGCGAGTGCACCTATACGTTCGGTACCCGTTGGGTGTTATTAATACGAACGCGTGAAGAGCGATGGAAGCAGGTAATGGGGGTACTGTAGTGTTTCGGTAATAACAAAATGTTTATCCCGTGTCGTAAAACAAAACAAACAGAGGGAGAACGATAAAAAAAAAAAAAAAAAACCCCCCGCGTAAAATTTCTCGATCACAATAATATTTATTAAAGCGCGCGCGCGCACCGTCGAGAAGCGGAGGCGCGAGGGAACGTGCAGCGACGACGACGACGCCACCACGGTCGTCAGCGGCGGCGGCGGCGGCGGCGACGATAAATTATAATTGCGCGGCGGGCGACGTCGTAACCGAATGTACACACACACACACACACACACACACACACGTGAACGCACGCACGCGCTTGCGCGTACAACGAGCACAAACACAACCGGGCTCGGTGAATATGTGTGTAGGTTTACGGAGTTAGCGGCGGCCGGTGCCCCTCGCGCCCCACCGTCTTTGCCGCTTTAACACACCTTCGTCGCCGTCGTCGTCGTCGCCGTCGCCGCCGTCGCCGCCGCCGCCGCCGTCGTAGTGGCATACTCGTAGTCAACCGGCACCGTGGTGGGGATCAGTGCGTTCGGCCGTTTCGCCTGTCGTCCGCTGTGTTTGGGCACGTTCCATCCCCGGCGCAACAGCAGCAGCAGCAACAGCGCGCGGCATCGCAGTGCGATCACCGACGGCGTTGTACGTTTGTTAACCAGTACCAACCGATTTTTCGTTAATCTTCACGTTTTACCTTACCGGTCTCTCTCTCTCTCTCTCTCTCTCGGAACACCATCGTCGTTGCAATACCGGTGTGCGTCGGACTGACGGTCGTATTATTAGTACCTACTCGTACACGCAGAAAACGGTACAACGGAAACAAAACTCGCGCTCACGACGGCACCAGCAGCGCGACACACGTATTTCGTTACACACCGTTATCAATATTGTTCGGCGGTGATAGTGGTGCGGATTTCGTATCGTTATTTGCTGCGGTCGAAGTTACTTGTTGATTTTTCTTTCCGGACGCGTGTCCCGGTCCCCCCTCCCCTCGTCCCTTTTCGTCACCAAACCCGGGACCGTGTCGTCGTCCGCGCTTCGAACGTCCCGAACGCGCGCGCGAGTCCGCTCGCACCGCGTACAAATCTCGGTGTCGCGCGTTCCGTGTGTGCGCCGCCGTCTCGCTCGCACGCGTCATACCACGCGCACGCACGCACGTTCACGTACAAACAACGCGCACGCACGCGCTACCCTCGATCGCACACTTGCACGCCGTAGAGCAGCGCACGGACGCATACCGAAACACACGCACCGGATGCGAAAATAATCGCGCAGTCCACTACCGCACACTGTTACGCCGGATGCACCGTCACGAGCAGCAACAGCAGCTGAGCCGACGCGACGCTGATGCGAAGACGGTCGATATGTAGACAGCAGCATGAACAACGTTCGTCGGCCGGTCGTCGTCGCCACCACCACCACCGCAGCAGCAGCTCTTGCACGCCTCCCCGAGAGCGCACCGTCGTTGTCCTGAACAGCCACCATGGACCATTCTTCGGCGGCGGCGGTCCACACGTCTAACGAAAGGTACATATGACGCGCGCATAACACCGTTGTTGTTTTTGTTGTTGTTAATGTTCTCATTGTATCCCACGGGTCTCCCGCCGTCAACAGTGTCGTACGATTCGTTTGTCACGCACAACTCCACACACCTTAATGCTTTGCTGTTACAACTGCATTGACTACGCATGACCACTCGATCACTGTATCTCGCTCTTGCAATACTCCGCTGTTGAACACTGGTTCCATGACTGTAATCCTTTGTCTTCAAGGTCGATCGAATAACGCCATCATCTGTTCTCTTTTCTTTCATCATACGTTTATTTACACCTCCTGTTTTTCGAAATGATCATCAAGATGTTCGCAATCCTACGTAATGAGTCACTTATTCTATGCCTTCACTTTCTCTAAAAACGCTAAATCAAGATTATTTCCTTAATGGTATTGTTTAGTACAACCTATATATACCTACCATACAGTTTCCAAATTTATCGGTATAGTTATAATACACATCAGCTTATAAGTTACATTTTCAAATTTACATTAAACCTGATATTTATAGTATTTCTAATCAAACTTGTATGTCTTCAATCTTTGGATTATGTTAACGATTTGAACATTTAATCAATTGATATTAAAGTTTCAACTTATTCCAATTGATATCTCATCAAAACAAAAGTTATTTGGTTATAATATTTTTATTAAATATTTGAATAAAAATTTATATATTTCAAGTTGATTGTGTTAACTTTAATATGCTTATAAAATTATCATTACGTATAACTCTTATATTTTGGTTTAATTAAATTAAAAAATCTAATATACTATTATATGTATTTATAACTAACTAAAATATAATTATTCTTTAATTTAAACAATCTTAATATTTAACCATATTCAATTCTAACAAAATGTTAACTAAATTTGATGTTTTTGGGGCGACAATTAAACACACTTAGAACTATGATAAACCACTATTAAGTAATAAATAAGGTTTGCCAAAACACATTCAATGTTAACATTACTTATTATCTATTATATACTAAAAACAATTAAATTTATTATATTAAGATATTGATTACTAGGCGTAAATTAAATGTTTCCTTTTAAAAAATAAACATTTATTTTTAAATACTTTTGTAAAAGAGTAATAACCGTGTACTTTAATAGATATTATACTTGATTAATTTTTATATTAAGCCTATTTTTCAATTTTATTTATCAATATTGTAAGTACCAAATATTTGATAATAAATAAATTTGATATATTAATGTTATGAGTCCTTAATTATTCATTACTAAAAGTATATAAAGTACTCATAGTCAGAGCTGTATTGTATTAGGAATTTACCGCTTGGAGGGAAAAAAATGACCCATTAAAAAATATAAAGTTAAGCACCCTTTTTAATATAGTACTATAGTGAAAGAATTATTTTTTAATTAGGTATTTATTTTCTTAAAACCATACTGTTGATACATAATACTAATTTTTGATTTATATACAATATGTTTATACTTACTATACTTATCTCTAGATATTCAGTCGACATGTTCAGTATTTGAAATATCTTATCTATACAAAAATTTTGATTGCAATAACAGTTAATTATAGTAGTTTATTAAAATAAAAAAAAAATAAGTAGGTAAGTGTAAGTAACATACCAAACATTTTAATGAATATATGCCCTTGCTTGTCTGGTTAATTATTTATTATTAATAAGTAAATTGCTTTTTTTAAAAGATTTAACATTTTGCGCTTTTATTCTAGCTTACTGAATCATTATTTTATTAATAATTATTATAATTTTATTATAATAAAAAAATATTTTAAGTAATTTTTTCTGATTAAAATATCTAAACAATATGTTATGTTTAGGTATATATTTTGCTTCAATATGCATTATATATTAATATGTTACAATATTTTATTGTAAAGGTTTCGGATTGAAAAATATTTGTATGAGATTTTATTGAAAACTCTTTTGGTTCAGTCCAAACCAACGTTTAAAAGAAAAAAAAAAAATTTAAACATGATAAATTATTATTAATTTACTTATGTTTGTATATTTATATAACTTTAAATATACTTTATTAATATTTTATTTTTATGACAAAATGTCCACTTTTTATGGTGGCATTTTTTCTTAGGTTCAAGGTGAATGTATGATATGTAATTTGTGTTGTGTCAGTATTGAATTTATACCTTTTTTTTAAAAGAATTGGCAATACTACCCGCCCCTTGGAACTCTATGGGGTAGTTCAAGTGGTGGATCACCATATACTATTAATTAATACAATAAAATAAATGATCACTCTTTCATGCTTGTGCCCAAGGAAATTATTTGTATTGAGGATTATATTATTTACATGTAATTTCATTCTTTAACTTACATCTCTAAAGAAAATTATTATTGTATACTTACTTATTTTTTCTTTAAGTATTTCATGCTCTTGCAGATTTGATCAATTTGTTATCTATTCATTTTATCTATAATTATCTTTCAAGTATAAATAGCGAAGTATGAGATAGGTCAGAAAGATATTTGAATTATATCATAATTTGTTAAAAACTGAGTATTTTCTAATGCATAGTTTTTTCTAATATTTATTTTGCTTAGATTCTAGTTTATCTACTTCAATTGTTTATTCTATTCATTTACTTAATTTTTCTGACTTTAATCTCTATATGTTAAATGTTTTATCTCTATGTTTAAGTGATTTTTCTAATAGAATAAATAGTTCAGTTTACCTTTGCAGAGTTACTTAATTTTACAAAATGTATAATAGATTAATTTATTTAGTAATTTATGCTCTTACTAAAAATATTAATTAAAAATGTTATGTAGGTTATATCAAAACATTTAAATGGACCTGGGTTAAAAAAAAAGTCATAATGGTAATATTTGCATCTGTTTTTTATTACCCTACTGTTACCTTGAGACAGATGCATGTGCATGCAAAATATCTTGTTCCTTGTTTTAAAATTATTTATTCATTCATCCAATTTTATAATAAATTTAACTTTGAAAAAATTATTATAAATAATAGAACTTGTAAAAAGGTACTATTTGTATGTAAGATTAATGTGTTGAACTTTCATACAATTTGTAGTTAAAAAATGTAATTATATTTATTTTATTCAATGAATCATAAATAATATACTGTTAACTTTTTTTTTTTTTTAGGAATTATGTTTTTATAAAAAAAAAATTGCGTTCATCTTATACTATCATACTGGTTTTTTTCATTGCTTAAATGAGCTATCATTTATTTTAAGTGACCTTTGATTATTATGCTAAATTAAATATTTGAAATTATCAAAGTAAATGTTAGTAAACAACTTTTTAGAAAATAACGTAATTCAATGCTGTCCGATATATTAATTCTAAAATACTAAAATAAATGTAGGTAACATGTTTGACTTATTTGCTAAACAAATCAAAAAATTATTTCCGATATTTAATAATAAAACAATCAATTATAAATCACAACTAATTGAAAATAAATACTGTAATATAAACTTAATTAAAATAACAATAAGTATAGTATATAACTTAAGTGGTTTTTATTATAATAATTACTGTTCATATAGTTATGTATATTTTTTTTATTTTTATATGATTAGGTAGTTAATTATTTGATGTAGCTATATCATATTTTGCTCTATAGTCTGTTCTAATCGTTAATACACCATACATTATTAGTAATTAGATTTATGTAATTTGATTACAAAAGGACAGAAATTTCTGACTGCTTATATAAGATTGTTTTAGTATATTTTATTGGTAATATATTATGTAAATATCCTAGTTATTGTATTAGTAGTTATTTAAAATAAAATACAATTTTAGAAATAACAATTTCAAATTATCTTCAAGAAAATTAAGTAAATTAATATCAATGAGTATAGATTTTATAAAAAAAATTATATATATGGTATTAAGTGTAAGTATCCAATTGCGTAATCAGTGACGCAACTATTGATGGGGTTTGGGGGTTATTACCCTCCTCCCCCTAAATTTTTCTGCAGTTTTTAAAAACTATGCAGGAAAAAAAATGATTTATTTTGAAGATGCGAAATAGCTGATTGATATGAAATACAAATATTATTTGTATTATAATTGATAACTATAATAATATATCAATATGGAACATTTTGTAACGTTCCATTTAGCTTAAAAACATCAATAACCTTGCTACTACAATTTTTCAATAGTCGATTGTATAATATTTTTTTTTTTGTGGTATCACAATATGAAATAGTAGTTAATCAGTATTAATTTATAATTTAAATATTTTACTCATAAACCTTAATCTTACTTCCTTATCCCTACCAAACACCTGCAGAAAATGCTTATTTTTTCCAAATTCACAAATAAAATATTTAAATAATAAATAATGATAAAAAACAACAAAGTGAGCGTGGCATGGTGCTCACTCAACACCAATGGCGGGTCGTTACATAGCAATACAATACTAATGATGGGTCGAGTAAACAATTGTATATAATTAATTATGTACTCACTCAGTGTCAATATCAAAATCAAAATATCTTGATATAAATATTGAACAGTTGCATTGCATTCCTTTGATATACCTTTTGAATATACAAAAAAATCTTTTAGGCAATCTTTCGTTGATTATCTGATTATCTGAGCCCGATGTATATTTTAACTCAATGCATTTACAGTATAAAAAAAAAAACATTCACATTTTTTAAAGTAATGTTAAAAGGATTATTTATAAATGGTTATTTTTAGATTTGAGCAATTTCCTTGTTTAAGTTCTTTTAATTATATTAATAATATAATATAATATTATATAATAATATTTGTTGAAATTAAGTGTATTATATTTATTATTTTAGTTTTAATCATTTAGTACCTATCTTATTTCTATTTGAATATATCTATTTGCATTTTTTCTCATTCATTTGGTTTTTTATTTAGTAATTTTTTATTATTCTCTAACACAAGCATCTGCTTATAAGAGATAGATAATCATATAGTCTATTTATATTTAATTGTATTGTTAATTTTGTTTTGATGATTTAATTAGTGTTCGAGAATATAGTGTAATGTCTTCTATTAGATATTTCTAAAAACAATTGGTGCATCCTGAATCTTTTTGATGTACTCCTGCTTTTTTTTTTTTTTTTTTTAATAAGAGCATATGGCTTAGTAAATCAGTTTCTAAGAAATTTTGAAACTGATGATAAAGTATGCTTTCATATTCACAAAAATACTAATGCAATTTGCAGCACCATTAATGCATAGGCTGAAATGTTTACAGCACCACTGACATGCTACTAGAATAGCTGCTGAATGGTTATGTGTAAAAGTGGCCTAATTTTCTTAGTTGCCAATCCCTCTTAAACAAATAGATTATAATAAGAAAATAAAATTATCTTCCATTAGTATTATTATTTGAAATCTACACTAAAAATAGTCATATCTTAATGCTTAAAAATATTGTACATGCTTATTTATTTAAGCATTAATTGTTATTCTAAAAAGCCATATTTCATAGTAAAGTAAAATCTGTCCAATATGGAACCTGAATAATATGAAAATGTGTCTTTTATGGAAAAATTATTAAAAACATCATGTCCTGAATAAGATGGAACTTGTCAAACATGGAAATGGAAACAATATTTTTATCATATACCTGTTTATCACGGAAATACCGATGGGAATACCTATTTAAATATTAACAGTTATTAAATATAATCTATATTGATTAGGATAATTTTGTTGCACTACATTTATTTTTTCGTTGTAAATAGTGTTGTAATTAGTGATGGGTCGAACCCTGGTTTTTTAAATCGAACCGAACTTTAAATTATTTTTTCAAACTCAACCGGACCTTCATATTTTCTACCAAACCGAACCGAACCGAACCTATTATGATTTTAAGTCAAACTCAATACTTTTTATCATGTACATTGTACCTACTTACAAATTAAATCAACCATAATCATTAATTACTATTGTATTTTAAGTTTTCGTATTACCTATTCTACATTTTAACTTTTAAGTCTAAGTAATTGTATTATTAACAATACATTTAAATTCTAGATAATTTCTTATTATTATTATTATTATTTTTCAAAACCAGTCTTGTGCTCTCTCGTGCTGTCTTATAGCTTATAAAATATTCATTGAATATTCAGTGTAATATGACAATATAATCAGTACATTTTAGTAATATAAAAAAAAATAGTAATAACAACTATAATTCAGAATTATAGAATGATAAGTAAAATTTATAAAGTAAGACGTAAGTTGTAAACATGTTTTTTATTAACAGCACAGTCGCGGTATTGGAATATTACCATGGATTTACTCAAAATATATTTTAATCTCTACAATAAATATGATAAAAATAAAAATAGCTAATTTATGAATGTAGATACACTGCCTCTATTGGCGATAAACAACTTATTAATGTATTGGTTGGTGGATGGTGGATGTGTAACATGCGACTGGAAAAATAACATTATTATTATAAATAATGCATAACGTGCCCTTTACAGATTATCACTTTCTATTGCCAATAGTCTAATTATTTCTTAATAATCATTATCAATTTTTATTTTTCAAAAATAACTTTTGAAGAATTGTACAAATATTTAGTTTTCGAAATATCGTGGCCAGTAAATCTAGTTCTAGAAATATTTTCAAGTTCGATTTTCGAACAGTAAAAGATGCTTGATAATTTGGCTCCATCTTTTTTCATGCAGAGTTCGAATTTCAAACCGAACCAAACATCAAGTGTTCGGTTCGAGATTCGAACAGTTTGACCCATCACTAGTTGTAACATGTAGTAGTGTTTTGTATTTATAACATCTCTTGTTGCATAAAGTGTTTGTGTTTAAATATTTGTTAACTTTTTTATTATTTATAATTTTTATATTTTACATTTTTATTTTTTATTACATAACTCAGTTTGTCAAAAATCAATAAATATTTAACTTAAAATGAAAAATTAAAATAAATTTGTAATTTTTAAATTTATATTTTTTAACTTCATATGTATAATAAAAAGTTAGTAAAATTTAACAAATAATAAAGGAATATGTATAAAATAAAAAATATTTATTATAACTTTTATTGTTCACCCGTATTAAATAGAAATCTGTTTAAAATAGAAAAAATATTCGGTCTCAACCATTTATATATTATATAAGTTGTACTATATATCTATGATTTTAAAATCTATACTCATTAATAACAGATATGTTAAATAATTCTTTTTTTAAATTAAACAAATTTATTATTTAATATTTGTTTGAATTATTTTAAAAATTTCTAATAACTTACAATTTTTGGTTTTTTTGTTTTTAAATGTTTGTATACTTGTTTAAATTTTCTTTAGTTATTATTTTTTTGATTAATGATGATATATTGCTTAATCGTTGACAGTATAATTATTTTAACAGTATTTTTAAGTGTATTTTTTTCTTTTTGTTGTAGGTTAGAAGGTGTAGAACTAATTTGAGTGTTAAATAATATTTTTAAAAAAAAACAGTCTTCAAGTTTGATAATTTATTGAATATTTAATTTATATTTTACAGGCTAGTTGAACATAAATCTCCTCAACCATTAATTGCCGAAGCTTTAGATTCTTCAACAAACATACCTTCTACAACCACATTGACTGTAATAGTTGTAAAAGATGAAAGGGGATATGGTATGAAAGTATCAGGAGATAATCCTGTATTTGTGCAATCTGTTAAACAAAGTGGAGCAGCAGAAAGAGCAGGTTTACATAGTGGTGATAAAATTATTAAAGTTAATGGTGTTAATGTTACACATTCTACACATACAGAAGTTGTAGAACTTATAAAATGTAAGTTTGTTTTTATTATATGTTTATCAATGGTTAAAACATTTTTATACCCTCTGTAGCTTCTACCCAAGTCGAATTAACAGTGCAACAAAGGCCTTTAACTATAAACTCATCAAATCCTAATTTAACATTGCTGCCATTGTCATTACCAGCAATGAATTCTACTACTGTTTCTCCTGTAACACCATCCAGACCTTTACATCATCATCATTCAGCTCCTGCACGTGATCGAATAACAGGACCTCAACCTGTTGATGTATGTATAATAAGATACATTTTTTTTTTTATTACTTAATTTACTAATTTAATTAAATTATGTTTTTCTGAATAGATAAGATTTAAAATTTGTTGTATTTTTATTTTAAATTCATTATTTAGAATTCCTCTAATTATTTTTGTTTTAATTAAACTAAACATAAATTTTGCTTTTATGGTTACAAATATTATTATTTTTTCCTACCACGAAGAAATTAATATTATTATAATATTTTTAATTCACGTATTTGATTAATATAAAATTTAAAAATACAATAAACTAAAGTCAACTTAAAGTCTTCTTTTAAATATAATAATAGGTACTATTACTTTAAAATGTAAAATAATCAATAGAATAATATAATAATAAAATATTAAATGGTTTAATGACTCCAAATGAAGTAACTAAAACCCTAACTATACCTATACCTTTATTTATTTTAATTTTGATTATATTTGAAAAAATACAATTGAATGGAAAAGAAATGTACGACTTAAATAATAAAGAATAAATGCATATGTTTTTATTTAATATAAAGTCATGATTTGATTTAAATTATAATTTACAAATGTATATTTACTATAATATTTCAATTTTCAAGGTGGAACAAATGAGGCATGTTGAACTAGAAAGATGGCAAACATTCAGACTTATGTTGGAGAAAGAGCAACGGTATGTGGATGCTTTAAAAAAAGAACTTCGATCTTCAGATTTATCCAATAGTGATAATAAGTTGAAGAGAGATTTAACAGGAGCTGAACGCCGAGTTAAAACATTACAAGATCAATTAACCACGTTTAATGAAATACCGGTAGTGTACAATTATTTGCTGTAAATATTTAATAGGTTTGCAAAACATATAATATAGTCGCATGTTCTATTTTTCATTGCAAATAGAATTGTGACATTTTCGGTATTGTCTATTAAGTATACTTAGTTATTTTTATTTCATTAGTATAAATAGTACAATTTTTGATAATTTTAAAGTTTAATTTAACATTCACAATCATCGCATATTTGTTAAATACATCTTAAATGTAATTAATATACAATCAGTGCTTAAGGCTTGTACATAAGCTTTTATTACATCTTTATCATATTTATTTCTTTTTATTCTTAATTATATTCAAAATAATCAAATATCAAATTTAATACAATTGGTCTATCCATAGTTTTTTGTTTATTATTATTTAAAATTATACTAAATTAGCTATTGTAGTAACTAATCAAATATATTATAAACAAGATTTGTGAATGTTAATATTTTTTAAATTTATCAAAAATCTACAGATTGTATATTTTGTAGTATATTTTTTTTTTTTTTTTTTTGATATATTTATGTATATAATTTTAGTCTTGTTATATTGTTTGTGTCCTTTGCTCGTGAATTTAATATTTAAATAGTTGAGTGTTCTAAAATGTTTTGCTGATTTTAATTTATCAACATACTTATTTTTAGTTTCAACAGTTATTTAATATTTTCATTGGAAATTATTTGAAAACATTTATAAATTAAATGAATTTAACTAACTGTTTCTACATTCTTTAAACTTTCTTTGGTATAATCAATTAAAATTGTCATAATGAATATACTACATTCTTTCCATATATTTATTACAAAGCATGCAGTGGTGCAATCAGGATTGGTTTTCGGTGAGGGGGGGGGGTGAATTTGGAAAAAATAAACAGGTATTGAGATAAGGAAGTGAAGTTAAGTTAGTATTATGAGTAAAATATTTGATATACAAATTAAACTATTAAACTTCTATTTCATATTGTGATACTACAAAAAAAAGTATTATACAATCGACTATCGAGAAATCATAGTAGCAAGGTTATTGATGTTTTAAAACTGATCGGAACGTTAGAAAATGTCATGTTATTATTGTTATCTATTATATTACGAAAATAATATTCATATTTCATATCAATCAACCGTTTCGCATGTTTAAGAAAAACCATTTTTTTTTCTACGTAGAATTTGTATAAATCTCAGAAAAATTTTGGGGTGTTACAACCTCCAAATACCACCCCTAGTTGCGCCACTGAAAGCATCTACATTAAATTAAAAGTGGTCTTATCATCTTATCATTATTTCATAACAACTTATTCATATTCTATGACTTATCTAAGCCACATGAATCATTTTGTAAGAAATTGGAATGTTGAAAAGAAAAATTAAATATTTCTTTAATATATTGACTGTTCCTATGCACTAATGTATGTCTATTGAGTGATTGACTAGAATAATATGATAAAATGTACATAATGTTGCATTTAATTAATTATGCTGTAATAATTTAGTTTATATTAAAGTTAGCACCTGCTTATTATTCCAATTCTTTTCGATCTTCATCTAGTTTCATTGTAGTTACAATTATGTACCTTTGAATATCCATTTTCCTTTCCAAGTGTTTGTACTTACTTTTTTTTTAACACAATCGTATGCATATTTATTATGTTGACAGCTTTGTAATATTGTTGCACAAGCATCTTCACTACAGCCTCCTCCACTACCACCGAGAAACCCACCACCACTACCTCCTAGAAATCCAACGGCCCCTTTGATTAGTGATAAGCAGTCGAATAATTCACATATCACTGGTGTTAACAATAGTCAAACTGTAAGTACGCGATGATTGTTTAAAACCGCTTTCAATCTATTATCTCGGATAATTTATTAAAATTTCAAAAGTTGTATTCTTAACGTAAATATTAATTTATCATAGTCATCAATCATAAAAGCATTATTGAAATAAAAATTCATAGTTATTGATATATAATAAGAAAATTTGAGATCAAATCAAAATTGATAAATAATTGTACATTAGTGAATTGAAAATTTCAAACAATTATATCCATATATAACTTATCAGAGGATAAAATGTTGTCTGTATTATAAAAATATAATTAATGCTATTTTCATTTTTATTTTAAATTTTGAATCAAACACCACCATAAATGTATCTAGTTAGGTTGGAAATCATTAACTAAGTATTGTATATTATTATCATACTTCAATGCTTGTAAATCCATTAAAGGTAGGTATATAGTAAAAAAAAAAAAAAAATCAGTTTTGAAAGATTGTATTGCATGAAAATTATGATATTTGTATTTTGTTTAATTTTTTGATTGATATTAATTATTTTGTGCTCGTTTATTTTTACTAAGTTTTTTAAAAACAATCTATTTTTATATGGTTTGTTAGCATAAGTTATGTTTTAGGTATATGGGTTGTATATTTCTTGAACTTTTTTTATTACTTATCTATTATAAATATATTATTTATATTGTTATTATTTACCATAATTTTTAATAACCTATATTTTTTCTAGGATTCTCCTAATCTCTCCCTTGGTCATCAACGTACAAAGTCTAATCCTGATCAATTAAGTGAAGGTAAACCATTAGGTTAGTAAATGATAACTATTACCATAGTTGTTTTTTTTAACCTTCTATTAATTTTGAAAGCTTATTAAAACTTTGGAGTTGTTGCTTGTTAAATCAATTAATTTTAGCAAATAGTTAATATAATGATTTCTCGGATTACTTTTTTTTTTTTTAATTTTTACATTGAGTTAAATTATTTACTATTAAATTGAATAACAATTTTCTACTTTCTTAATGAAGTCAAACCTACTTTGTTACCAAAATACAATATATAGTTATGTATAATGTATCATTTATTATGTAAAATTATCAAAGTATTATAAATATAAAACTAGGAATATAACTAATTCAATAAGATTATTTTAAGATGATCCATTTTATTGTTGAGTATTAAGCTTATATAAATAAATATCTTTGTATTATATATTAAAATAATCCACAATAACTATTGTTATATTGTCGATTTTATATTACATAAAAATATTAATTTTTGTTATAGGCACCAAAAAGTTAAGTTTGTCAGAATCTTTCAATGACTTACCTTCTGTAAAACTTTCCAAGGGTGGCTTAGCCTGGGATGTGGTATCACCACCTCGTTGTCATTCTCCTAACAGATCTCCTGATATTTCTAGCTCCTATGACAAATCTTGTATAGAAATGGTAATAATAATTGGTTAAATTTATATAATAATTAAAGTTATACTTTTTGTTTTATTTTCACTGTGCTTCATTGTTCTAGAATAAACATGGAATTGGCGATCGATGCTCGGTTAATTCAGTTGAATCAAAATTAATTCAATCTCCTATTATATCAATGGAGGATGATGAAGTTTCAGATCAAGAATCTGTAAATTGATCTTTTATTAATAATACTTTTATTTATGTATAACTATATTTCTTTTATTTTTTTAGAATCATTTAGAAGAACATGGTCCATTTAAAAGTTTTACAAAACTAGTAGAACACAACGCACATTTAGCAGTATTTTTAAACTATGTTATATCAAATAGTGACCCCTCAGCTTTAGTATGTTAAATTCTTATTATCAAAGATTTAAGTTTAAAATGTTTATGTTTATGTTTCTAGCTATTCTATTTAGTTACAAACTTATTTAAAGAAGGCAATGCCAAAGAGATGAAGAAATGGGCTTATGAAATCCATTCCAGTTTTCTAGTGCCTTGTGCTGTAAGTTATTTTAAATTTTATATTTTAACTAAATACATCATTTAACACATGTATTTTTAGCCATTGAGACTGAATAACATTGAAGACAATATTGTTCGTGAAATCGATGATATTTTACAAAAAGATTCGGATCGCGAAGAAATTTTGCGCAAAGTACGTAAAAATAAAAATAACTCCATTTTTCAATATTTGAGTTATTAACTCTTTAATTAATTTAGGTGTTCTGGAAAGCACGAACCAAAGCCAAAGAAGAATTGAATGAACAGTTGAGTGATTTTCGTCATCGAAGAACAGCTGGCCTTGGTACTCTATTTGGCCCTCCTGATTCTCAACTTGATGATAGTATTAATGATAAACCTAAGGAATTAAAAATAATTGAAATGATTCTTGTTCCTAATATGGAGCCATTTATGTAAGTTATTTTAATTATATTTGTACATTCAATGAATTATTAATATTTTTTTTTTTTAGAGAGGACATGGATAAAGAAATTGTAGATGATAGAAGATTCACCATGGCTGCTGCACTTGCTACTGTTATGTCTAAAATATTTGGCCTTCGCGGTACTCAATTTAGTTCTCTTTTAGAACGATGCCCTACATTTGTTTCCAAAGAAAAATCCTTTAAGGCTAAACTTATAGGAAAATGTCGAAAAGTAATTATAATATATTTAAGCACTATAAAAACAATTTAAAATTACACTTTATATGATAAATCTATCAGTATAACTTACATCTTATGATCCCTTATTCAACATCAGCTCATTCAATATAACAGATAAAATATTTTCTCATTAAATGTTATTATGAATGATTCTGTTTCATCTATTTATACATACATATATATAATAAAATAATGTTATTAATTCACAAATTTTTATTTTATTTTCAGTTTACTAACAAAGGGCATCATTTTGTTGCACATCAGTATTTCACTGTGACTTATTGTAATCATTGTCAATTAATTATTTGGGGAATTGGTCCACAGGGTTATCAATGTACAAGTATGTAAAGTTTTATTTATAGTACGTATTTGAGAAACATAATATAACAAAATAATTATATTTGCAGATTGTATTTTAAATATTCACCGTGTTTGTGTAAAAGTTTTGGAAGAAAACTGTCCTGGTCCAATTGTGAAAAAAGATAAAGGAAATGATCGCATTAGTAAATTAATGGATAAAATAAGACCTGAACGTGAAACCCGAAGAAAACCTGGTATAAATTTTGTTCAAAGTAATTATTACTATATATTATTCTGAATTTTAAAACAATTTTAACTAAATTTGTTTAAAGTTGAAAAGTCAAAGAGACAATCTGAAGATTCTGGGGACATAGTTGGTGCTCTTCCAGATAAAGAATTGGGTATTTATTCAATTTAATTATTATGCTAATATATATATATATATATATATATATATGATTTAAAACAATTTTAATATTGTTTATTATAATTATGTAGATCGATCAAGTTTAAGTGGAAGTAGTTTCCATATTAAAACTGATGATAGTTTTAAATCAGAGAAGGGAGATACAAGTATTGTTGAAGATATGTAAGTTTCATATTTGCTCTAGTATATTTATTAAATAATGTCTCTTTTTATTCAACAAACATTTTATAATAGCTCACACTATCCAAAGCTCAAAAAACCATCAGGAATCTCTATAAACCGATCTGAAAGCTATAAAGAACGTATCCATCAAAAGGTATTATTTATTGTATAAAAATAATAGTATTTACATGTAATGTTACTCATGTAATACAAATGTATTGTCTATGACTATATTAAAAATTTAAATCTATAGTTTAAATTTAATGTGATTTAATATAAGATATTTGATATTTGATTACAATTATATATAAAAATTCTATGCTTATTGTATTAGCTCATACTTAGTTAAAATATTTGTCCTTTATTAATTTTATTCTAAGTCAGTTATTTTACTCGTGTAGAATATGGAGACAACAAATTTTTATATACAAACTCATTAAGATTTAGTTTTGTGTTATAATTATATCTTTTGTTTATAGCGTCAAATTCGTGAAAGAAGAAAAACTAGTGATCCTAATCTTCCTTCAAAGTACAAAACGTGAGTGCAAAATATACTAAAAGTTTACTTTAGTATATATATATAATAAAATAATTTATAGTGAACACAAAAATAGTTTTTATTAAACTAATAAGTTGTTAAACTTGTAATTTATGAAATGCCTGTTAAATTTATGCTCAATTTTTCGAAATCTTAAAACTTTCTTTATTGTTTTCTGTAACTATTATTATTTTTGTACTTGATATTTGTATAGCTAAAACTAAAATAAGAATATATATTGAAAATGTATCTAGAATATAATAATTCTCAAAGATAACAAATTTATAGCGTTAAGAGAGTCCACATTTTTATTCTTCTTTTGGTTCATTAAATTTTATAGTTTTTTTTTTCATTGCAATTCGGGCAATTCTTCATTGTTACTGATTAGAGATCACTAACATAAATTGGTTCATACATTTTTATTATTTTTTTTTTCAATTGATAACTAGTAAATTGAAAAATAACATACAATATATTGTTTCCTATTCCAAAAAGAATCATATTTTTGATTTTATTACTTAATTAAATAGATATACTTTAAAATTTTAATGTATTACTAACATTAACACGATTTTACTTTATTTTAGTGATGTAGAACAAGAAATGCCGTTTTCATTTGCACATTCTGATAGCTCTTCAAATTCTAATTTATCAACAAAGTAATTTTTTCGTATTATTTGATTGACAATATTAATAACTTTAACTTTACTATGGAATAGAAGCTTGGACAGTCGTAGTACATCATTAGAAGGAATTGGACAAGGTGGAGAAGTTACTTCATGTTTAGATAGTGATTCTGATGATGAATTAGACTTACCAGATTGGGCTAGTAATGTTCCACCTGAAATATTAGAACAATTATCATCTAAAGAGAAGAAACGCCAAGAAGTCATAAACGAACTGTATCACACTGAAAGATCTCATATTCGAGGTAAATAATTAAGTATAATAAACAATATTTATATAATGAATTTGTATATTTACTCTTTAAATAATCATTTTTTAGGACTGAAAGGTTTAGAACATGTTTTTCATCGGCCTATGAAGGAACTACAAATATTACCACAAGACCAACTTCAATTATTATTTGCAAACCTTGAACAAATGTTTGAACTACACTCACAGTTTTGTAATGCAATGAAAGCTGTGAGGAAAGACAATCAAGTTGTTCAAAACATTGGACATGTTTTACTTAATACTGTATGTGTTAATTTATAAATAATTATAGATTTATATATTTTATTATCTAACTTTTAAGTGTATCACATATTAAATTATAATAGTGTAAAAAGTTAAAATTATTTATAATAAAAAAATGATATAGCTTTAATAATTTATGTTGCATAGTTTGATGGAACTGCTGGAGAAGTATTTCAAAAAGCTGCTGCAACTTTTTGCGCTCGACAACAAATTGCTTTGGAATCTCTAAAAGAGAGACGAAAAAAAGATGCAAAATTAAATAATTTTCTGACTGAAGCTGAGGGTAATCCTATATGCAAGCGCTTACAACTGAAAGATATTTTGCCAACAGGCATGATAAGGTAATACAACTATAAATAACTTAATCAGTGTTGCAATTAATATTTTTTTTTTCTAGATTAACTAAATATCCATTATTATTTGAAAGTTTGGTAAAATGTACTACTAATGAAGAAGAATTATTAAATATTAAAAGGGCATCAGAAAGGAGTAAAATTATTTTAAACCATGTAAATCAAGCAGTACGCGAGGCTGAAGATGAACTTAGACTTTCTGGAATTCAGAAAAAATTAGATGCTACTCCATTTGAGAAAGTGGATCATCTACTGAGCGTTGAGTACAAGGTAAAATAATTTTTTTTTCGTAGATTTATAGTTTTATTTTTTATTTAAATATTTGTTATGTTTTATTTTTCTTAGAATTTAGATGTAACAAAACATAAATTGATTCATGAAGGTGGTCTGTGGCTGAGAATTGGAGGCACTCGTCAAAAAATGATTGAATTACATGTTTTGCTGTTAGAAGATTTAATTATTTTGTTGAATAAAGTAGATGATAAATATGTTTTAAAATATTATGGATTCCAAGATCGTACTCCTACCTTGAGTCCAATTATTAAGATGTCTACAGCTTTAGTCAGACATAATGCTGTTGGTATGGATCAAGAATTATTTATTTTTTAATTAATATATATGTTAATTAATCATAATAATAATTTTTAGATAAAAAAGCAATGTTCTTGGTAAATACATCTCAAGCTGGTGCTCAAATATATGATTTAGTCACCACTTCATCAAATGAACGAAAAACGTTAGTTCTACATTTTCTTATTAATTTATATTTATTTTATATTCAATTTGTTTATAATAGATGGTTCCGTCATATTTCTGAAGCCACTGAAGCATATAAAGCTCGTGAAGGTAAAATAAAAAAACAAGAACAAACCTCTCATCATGTTATTGATTATGAAGACATAATACAGGGTACTAAAAAAAAGTCGTAAGTAACATTAAGTTGCTTTTTCTGCATAATTTTTATGATGTAGTGTTTATAACAAGGTTTTTTTTTTTCGTTTCAGGGTAAATGATAATTGTACAGAACAACCTAACAATAACAATAATTTAAACAGTTCACAGTTATCAACTTCATTAGATTCTAATACTTGTGATACATCTAAACGTGGTAACAATTATTTTTAAAATATGTTTTTTTTTACAAATGCTTATAATTTTGCATATTAAAAGAAGGAAAATATTTTGCACATATTTAAAAAAAATATTAAGTTATTTTTTTACTAAGCATTATGTTTGTATAAAATTTAGATTCTAGATATTTTTCTTAAAATGTAAAATTATTAATTTAAAAGTCTTTATAATATGTTTTTGTATACGTATTTATAATTTTTATTTTTATGATTTCTTACTCCTATCTTATTATGTATGATGTATTTACTGATTGACTGATTTATTAAGTATTTATATTTTTATTTACTGCAGAATATTTTCCAAATAATTTTATATTCTAATTTATAATAAATTATTATTATTATTATTGTTATTATTATTTATAATTTATATTAATTATATTATTTATAATAATTTATTTTATGCGTCTTCTGTATATTTTTACATACGTTTTTACATTTTTTTTCTTTTAAATACATTTAAAAATATACATGTTAGTGGTTAATAAAATTTAATTATTCGTGTCTTGGAGCATTTATTATTTTTAACATATATATATAGTTTTCAGCCAAAATTTTTTTATTTTTTGTATTAGGTAATGACATTTTAGGAAATACTGAAGCACAGGCAGTTACTAGCAGCACTCCCGTGCTGTCTAAAACTCAAAAAAGTCCATTAATTGAGCCATCAGAAGTGTTAGTGTCTCAAAGTTCTGTATTGAAAGCAGAACCAGTTATTACACACCTTGGTATATTATTATTTTAAATTAGGTTATTGTATACTTTCTAGAACCTTAAATTATTATATCATTCACAGAAAAATTACGAAGAAATAATAGAATAATTGAAGAAGCATTACATGAACGTTTGCAATTAGTTGCTGATATATTAAAAGTGCCTTTATCCAACTCCAGTAACACATCTGATAGTCAAGGTAAAGATATTTCTGATGAGCCAAATAAAATTTTACTTTCAGCAGTGACTCAAGGTAAATTAATAATTTACATTTTATATTGTTTAAACATGAGTTTTTTTTTTTTTTTTTAGGAAACGAAGTCATCACAGTATTAAATGAATCTCTGAGTTTGACAGATGTTGATACTATTGCTGCTAGTTTAGGCACATCAAATTTGACATCTAATTGTAGTTTATATAAAGCCTATGCTACACAACTGTCGAAAATCACTAAAGTCAAACCTATTGTTGCTTCTTTGAATTCTCAAATTACAGAACTTTTGGTGAGGAACTATCTATAATTAATTTAAGTTCATGAAACAAATAGTATTTAATAAGATTCATATTATTAGAGATTATAACCTATTAATTTTAATCATTAAATTGCAAATAAACATTTTATAATTATTAATTTGAAGCTAATGCATTTTTTCATTCAATTTTTATTTTAAGCACTTGTCTTAATAAACTACATATCTATACTTTTAACTGTAAGTCGTAAAAACACATTACGTTTATATTTAAATACTAATACAATACAATACTAATATAGTAAAGTGTTCCTTTTAATCAATTATATTAGAGTACAATGAATTAATTGGTCGTTATTTTAAAAATATAATTTTCAACTTAATTATAAAACAACAAAATTATAAACTACTAATTTCAGTCACTGATGAAATTATTATAGATATCAAATACAAAGCATGGTAAATTGGAAGAAGAACTGCGCAAGCAACTTCAAACCTATCGAGAAAGACTGCATGCATTTCAAGAAAAGTCATTAGGCTCATCCAATGCAGAAAATGGTAATTCAATTTTTATTAAAACAATATCAATAATTTTTGATTTATTAAAACTATTTACTTTTTATTTTGTTAAAGAAACTGTCGATAATGCTTCTACTATCAATAATTCAGACAAAAATGGCTCGTCGTTAGAGGTATCTATCATAAATCATAAACGATCATAAAACTTTTTACAAAAATGACTGCATTCGTTTTTTAAAATAATGAATTATTTATTTTTTACAGTTATGAGTGTAGTTATTATTTATTAATCAATACATAACATACACACTTAACCAACATATGCCATATCATGCCACTAAGTTTTCACCATGTCAGTAATAGCAGCCTAACGCTTAAAAATTGTATCAATGTTTATTTTACTTCTATGAGTTTAATTTATATATATATATATATATTTTTAGTTGTTAATTTTAAAAAATAGTTTTTCATTAAAATAACTAACAAATTATTGTTTTAATTTTTCAACATTATTTTACGTCCTGTTTTATTTAATTTTTTTTTAAGACTGTGTATAATAATTTATACGATTATTTTCATACATATAATTTTACATTTTAACATAGGATAGTTTCAATATCTGTTTGATATTACTATTTTTATTATTTATTTATTACAATCTTTTTTTTTTTTTTTTTTTTATTGCTGTTTAAAATTCAATATAAGTGTTAATATCTTTGATTATATGTTTTTATTACTACTTAATTTGAATATATGTGTTTTTAGTATTAAGAGTTAAGTGTTCATGAAAAATGATACACATACATTGTTAATATGTTAAATTAATTTAAAACAAATTTTAAATTGTCAGCTTTATTTATTAGTTAAGCAAAACTTGCTTTTTGTATAATTTTACACCTATTCAATGTTTGAACTTAAAAAAAGAATTATTTTTAAAAAAAATACATAAACTAATTTAATAGCACTGTTAAATTGTTTGTCTTAATCAATGTGACTTATGATTTTTGGACTAAGTTCTGAAAATTATAAATTTTGAATTCATGACAAAAATAAAAAATAGACCACTTTATACAAAAGAAAATTGATTTTATTATTTATTACTTAAGAATTATTCAGGATTAATTAAAGTTATTCTCATTAAGATGGCTTCAGAATTTGTACAACTAAAATATAGGAACTAAGAATTTGGCAACCATGATCAAAATGTTTAGAAAATTGGTTCTAATAATACTAACGAAATTGATAGTTTTCAATTATAATTGTTATAATATATATATTATATTTGATATTAAATAATTTTAATTATATTTAAAAATTAATATTTCTATTGATTTAAGTTTAAATATTTCAATAAGGGAAACTGAAATTACTATTACATATAACTATTTCAAAGAATATAATTTTAAGAATTAGAAAACAATGTTCTTGATTTACAATTTTATAGTAATAAAAATAAAAATTTATTTATACAATACAAGTTAAATATGGCACAATCACATTTGTAATTTAAATAAATAAATATTTAGAATTTCCTGTTCCTAAAAATTGGAATTCAAATAGATGCTTGATTATATATTAAAATATATTATAAAAGATTCAATGTTTTAAGTACATTTTAATACATTTAATATATTAATATTTATTAACTTTCTTATCTATAAATTATAGATACACCTTTTGATTCAACTATAATTGTAAACTCTTTTAGTTATTACTAGGGAACGGATTTATATGTAAATGCATATTTTTATTAAAACGAGGTATTTAAGATTCGATAAGAAATGTTTATGATTTAAATCATTCCTATTAAAATTATGATACTTTTATTTTACATAGTTTTACATATTTTGGTATAATTACATATTTTCACATATTTCACTAATTTTTAAATATTTTTAAACATATTTTTATCATTTCATCATTCATGCATCTTCTTCGTATGAAAATACAAAAAATTATTTAAAAATTATATCCAGAAACTTTTATCTCTATTGGCAAAGCTCAAAATATTATGCAAAATGAAACATTGAAAATAATTTAATTTTAATTAAAAATAATTTAACAAAATTATTAATAAAAAATATTTCACCAAATGATAGTATGCAAATTGTTGAATCAGCGATTAAAACTCGTAAGCGGACCAATAGATGTCGTAAGAAAGAAAATTCATGCTGTTACAGAAAAAAATTCCAGGCAATATTGATTTTAAAACAATCAATGACATAATGAATGGCAGACAACCTTTTACAAATTTGGAATTATCGCCTTCTGATAGTATGCACTTGAAATATGCTTTTAATACATCGGTTGATGTGAAACGATAATTTAGCCGCTTTAAAAGTATTTTGATACCTAATAGGAGACATTTAACATTTGATAATTTACAAGATATTGTAATAATTCAATGCAACAAATCTTTTTGATAATTTAATAATAATAATCACTTTTTTTTTAATTTTTTTTTCCCCACATATTTGGATGTTTTTAGCACATATTTTATAAATTATACTTACATATATATGTACATATTTCTGTATTTTTATTACATATAAATCCGTTCCCTAGTTATTACATATTCATTATTCCTATGGAAGCTTTATTATAATTAATAACTAAACTCGTGGTTAACCCACCTAGTAAGATTATTATATTTCAAAGAAAAATGTATTTATATATATATATATATATAATATATTTATTTATTTAAAATAAAAAAGTAACAAATAAATACTTGTGTGTATAAATTTAAGTCTGTAATATTACTTTTTTAAATAATTAATAAATATAAATTACTTAACCATTTTACAAGTACTTAGTATATTAGTAATTAATATTTTATAATATTAGTACTTAGTACTAGGTATTTAATTTATTTTTTTATTTTATTAATCATATTATTCATATTTCATACGAGTATATTATGAATTCTGATGTTCATATTCTAGTCGTATTGATTGATGATAAGTAATAAATTACTGTTAAAGAAAAGTATAAACATATATATATATATATATTATAGCATAAAGCCTATATATTATTATATAATCTCAAATATTAACTTAAAAACTTGACACATCGTTTTTTTCGTCCGAGACCTTATTTTTAATTAAATCCTTTTTTTGAATTATATCAAAAAAAAATATTTTTTTACTTCTAATATTCTATTTCCTGATAAAAGTATATTATTTAGTTTTGTACTTTATTTTGCATTAATAAAATGTAATTAATACATATATTGGCTAATAGATATATTTGTATAGAAAATAGTTCAATGCTTTATTTAATGAATTTTCCTAAAAAAAAAAAGTTTAGAGTCTTATGTAGCCATTTTGGTAGTTTATTGATTTAATAATAAATAATAATTAATATTTAATATTACTTTTATTGTTCAGTTGCATGGAAAAACATAACTTAGTTGTATACAACAAAACAGTTTTGTAAATTGTTTTATGGTTATTATAACCAAAATATACTTGTCATAACCATAAATATTGTGATCTTTAAAGAAGTGTAGTGGAGTTTTCACAAAAACTATTTTGTAAACAACTGTTTTGTAAATTTAACATGCTTCATATTTATAATAGCAAATGTACTGTAACAGATACTAAGTTAAAAAAAAATATCAAATATTTAAGTAATCATGAAAAAATCATCCTTGTATTTTCTACCAAATCATCATTAAATGTAATGCAAACATTTTGCTATAATTACTAAGTATAAATGACATTGAATACGGTTTATATATTTTATATTAACTGGATTTTATTCTAATATTATCAAACCGTTTGGTAAATGGTACTAATGTTAGATAATATAACCGGTCGTTTGGTAAAACCTATCCAACAGTTCCATTAATATCACAATTTTATTGTCATCGCTGCAACTCGATCTATAATCTCGCGGCGGCATCGTGGCGACTTGCACACTATGCATTAAGTATTCTTTACTCAACTGTAAATTGTAATCTGTAATACTACTTAGACCACAACTTACTATCATATTTTATTATTTTCTAATGTTTGCACTTACAACTGTTTCTGTTATTATTGTAAGAATGGCCGATTCTGATGTTAAAGACATATTTTCAGCTTGGGGTTGAAAAACCCATTGATGTATTAAAAAGGTAAGACATTTTATATACTTCATAGTAAATATAATATGTAGCTGGATCATAAATAATAACATATACATAATAATCATATATAATAATATATAATAATAACATAAATAATATCTATTTGGATAATAGCCATTGAGTATCTACCTATAAATATTATATTGTACATAATGTATATAGACTTAATCTATAAAACTCATTTACATTTCATATATTTATAAGCTGCATTGTGTTAAATCGAGCTGAGGGGGAGGTATTTCGTATGAAAACAGTCCGGGACAAATATTAGAGCTGGTGGTATGTGAAATTCACTCACCGGTAGTCGGTATGCGTTTACATACCGGTTTCTATCGGTATACCGGTATGGTAAATACCGTCTCTCAGATAAATACCGTCTCTTCGGTAAATACCGTATACATTCGGTAAATACTACGTGTATTTTATAGATCATATAAATACCGTATATTATCGCCGTGTTCCGTGTAGTCTCAAACTTCGTTAATACGTTGAAGCGCCTTTACACTTCATTGTGTTGTGTCGTGTTGTTTTGTGTAGACTATAGGTATATTAAATTCATGGGACATTATTTAGAATAGGTATCAAAATATTAGTAACACGTTACCTATAAGTTGAATATATCTAAATTCAAACGACAAGGTCAAGTGTGCCTAAAGGCTAAAAGCTCCTTTACCGAACACGGTGGTAGTAGAAACTGGAAAGTACACATTTTTAATGTGAATCGGAACAAAAAAAAATTTAATTATAAATATAACTCTGACACACAAGGTTTACACGAATATGAGAGTAAGACAAAATGCATAGACAAATATTTAAAAGATATTCAACTGAAATAAAAATTACTTGTTTGATAATAAACTTTATTAATTAGGTACAAGAATTATAAGATATTATAATATCACAGTTATTATAACTAATAATGAATAATGTTATACATAGTAATGAGTGATAAATTGTTAAAATAATTATATTACTTATAATAGGTAATGTATATACTAAAATATATATTTAAAAATGTGTTCCTTTTACAATAAAATAACAAAGGTATACTCGTTTATACTTTTTATAAGTATACACTGTTTTATATCATAATCATAAAAATTGTCATTTTGATGATTTTAACAAATTCAAAATAATATAATAAATAATAATAGTAGTACTATTTGTTTAACATAAATGTGTTACTTTACACAACAAAGTTAATATAATTAAATTAAAGTTTACCAAAATACTAAAAATAAAAATCATACTAGTTAACTATCAACTATCATATGAGAATTTTTTGATAAAAATATTAGTTGTTCAGCATGTTCCGCTGACAATGATGTACGTTTATCAGTAATTACGTTACCTCCATAATTGAACAATCTTTCACAAGGTACGCTAGTGCCTTGTATACATAAATATTTTCTTGATAATAAAGATAAATTCGGAAACTCTGATTTATATATTTTCCACCAAGCAAGAGAGTCTGAATCTAGGTCTGCTTTGGGAATTTGAATATATTTTTCGATTTCCGCCTCAAAAATATTTTGGTCATTTAATGTTGATTCAGAAGGTACATTTTTGCTTAAAAATAAAGCTATGCCTATAAATTGTGCAAAATGTTTCATTATAGTTATGTGTAAAATAAATTTTTTTTTTAAATATTATAAACTTACCAGAATAACGTTTTTTTTTCGATGAAAGCGATTTATTTTTATTTATTTCTCCTGATTGATCTCCAGATTTTTTCAACTCTTCTATTAGTAATTGTTTTATAATACTTAAATCACAATCATTCAAACAATACGCTTTATATCTGGGATCTAAAAACGATGCTAATTGTATCAATTGTTTTGTTTTAAAGTCTTCAAAGTAGCGTTTAGATAATTTTTCAAATATAGTATCTGTTATTAAGAGTTCTACGTGATTGAGTGCTTGCGATAGTTCTATATTTAAAGTTTCATCTGTATCACCATCTTCTTCGGTATCATAATTTATTTGAGAAAAAAAAGTAGAAGATTCTTCTAGCAATATATTTTTATCAAAATGAATGTCTTCAGTGTTGTCAAACAGTTGAACACTATCCGTTTCTAAATTAACACTTTGTATGGAATTATGTATTATATTTTCTGTTTTATTTAAATTTAATTTTAGTTGCTCATATACTGGCCATAATCCTGAAATGGTAACCTTAGTTTCTGATGCTAAAGCTTCACCCAACTGTTTTAAAGGATCCATTATATGTAATATACGTTCAATTAACTTCAACTGGTTAAAAGTGGGTAACATTTGTTGGTGTTTAGTGCATATTAAAATTTTTTTCAACGCTTCATTCTGTGTATATAAAAAGTTTAAACATGGAAGTAGTGACCACCAACGAGTGTCAGACGAAGACGGTGGAACTAGAGGAGGAAGATCTAAATTTGTCTGTTCATTTAATAATGCACGTTTCATTTTGGAACTGTAGTGGAAAACAGATCTTACTTTTACTGCATTTTCAGTACAATATTTAACAGGTTGTAAGGAAAATGCATTTGTAACACCAGTATTTAAAACATGTCCAAAGCAAGAAACATGGTTAAATGACATTAGTTCAACAGCCTTTAAAATATTTGATCCACAATCTGTGGTGATGCCTGCGATCTTAGATTCGTCAATATCCCAGTCATGTAATATTTGCTTGATACTATTTTTAATATTAAAACTATTATGGTCGATAGTCAAAGAAGTGCATGCCAAACAAAAACTTTTGAATTCCCATTCCTCATTTATAATATGGGCTGTTAATCCAATAAATGGATGACCATTTCCTGATGTCCAACAATCAGTTGTGAGGGCAAGATACGATACACCTTTTAATTTTTCCTTAATGCAATTTTTTACGTCTTCGTATGATTGAGGAATTTTATAGTCAGAATAATATTTTCGGCTAGGAGGTTCAAAACTAGGACAGAGGACGGAAAGTAAATGTTTAAATCCTTTTTTTTCTACCGAATTATACGGTTGCATGTCTGCACACATCCAAACGGCAATGGCATGCTTATATTTTTCAATTGTTTTTTTTATCAAGTGGGTGATATACTTTTAGTTTACTTTGTTTAAAAATGCCTAAATAAAAAAAATAAATGTTTTATATTAGGTAACTGTGCAATAATTTCTTAAGATTTTAAAATTCAAATGAACGACAGTTATTTAACATAAGATTATAACGATAAAAATAAAAAATAAATTAAATTAAATTGTTTTTAAAAGATATTAAATATGCACTTTTCTCCTAAAATTGACCGAATATGCAAAATATGAATTTTAAATTAAACATTTTTAAACTCATCCTTGTACCTATATCTCGAATTTCTAGTTTGATCTGCTATGAATCGAGAGTAGAATTTAGAACGATATGCACAACTTCCTAGCCCTACTTATTACATACACTTAGATAACAATAATTTTGGCTAGTTACGAATTTACAACTGAATGTATAGATAATGATACCTTTAGAGATTGATGCCTGACTGCCCTGACTATCCGACGCCAAATTGCTTTGAAGATTACTTAAAACAGGATCATCAATATTGTACTCTTGCGCTTCTTCAGATGTAGTAATTGTACTATTTCTTTAAAAATGATTCAAATAATACATTTAAGATATTATTAGTTTTATGAAAGATTGATATATTAAGTATTTATGTATGTAAGCTCAGTGCTTACCCATCAATTTTCAAATATTCTGAATACAAATTTGGATGTTTGTAACGCAGATGTGATTTTAAATTGCTTGTGTTACCGCCTTTGCTATTTTTTTTTCGCTGCATTTTTTACAAAGCCCTTCATTTGGGTGTTTTTCAAAATATAACCAAATTTTTGATTTTGTTTTCATAATTATTTTTTATCTAAATTTAAGGAAAAATATATTAAATACCTAATTGTCTATTGTCCTTATTACTAAAATCACAGTAAAATTAATATAATAATGATATTTAATAATTACTAATAATTAGTAATAGAAGAGAAATTTTATTTTTTCTCAATGATTTTTATTTTTTTTTAATGCTTGACAATTTATTAGCGTAGAGCGATAAAATATAGAAAATTTTGTAAATATGTAACGGTATATAAAATACACAATTTTGATACTGTCCTATAACTCAAAAAATATCGATTTGCTCCAATTTTTTTTTGATGTCATCATTTTTAAATCATTGAAATTGATGATTTTCAAAAAAAAGCTGGCCCAATAAAGTTTAAAAGTTCCTATCATTATTAAATTATTAGTTTCTTAACGGTTAAAAATATACATTTGAAATATATATAACAAATTGAATAGATATATTTTAAAAATTAATACATTCTCTGCAAATTACTAACAAAATAAATGATGAACGACAAATTGATAATAATCATTATATAATTAACTAGTTTTAAATTAAATACCATGATTAAATATTGAATAAAATAAAAATGCATATTTAAATATTATTAGGTATAAATAATGTATTTGAATTATTACTTACCTATGTAAAAGTGAACAGTAAAATAACAATTTATTTAATCTTGTGTAATGACTAGACAAGAAACACAACAAGAAAATAATGATGTTGACATATTGATGTTTTGTATTTATGATGTGCGTCAGTGTATAACCGCCGTCATTTAACTACGATTCCGCGCACTGTAATACGAGCTGGAATAGTGAAATATTGATGTGATTTACTAATAATCGGTATTACGGTTGGAATATATTGCTGGTTTATCACGTGTCCATGTCCTATTACCAACTACCAAGTAATAATAATTTTGTCGTAGATTAAATACTAATGGGTATCAAAATAGATATGTAATAAACGATATGTAAAAATATGAACGTAGGGTGTACCATAGTCTGCAAACATAAATATTAAATATACACTTATTGTTAGTATACATCCGAGTAAGATACACCCTGTATATTTGACATAATATAAGAATAAGAATAATTACACAACACATGTTAGATAAGAATAAACTAATACAACGAAAATATTATCGGAAATACTAAAATAGCACGACCACGTCGCCGCACCGAAAAATACCGGTATACCAGAATATTGAAATACCGGTAGTTCCAAATACCGGTATTTCCCAATACTGGTGACTCACCGGTATACCGTAAATACCGCCAGCTCTAACAAATATCGCACTCATTAGAAATATTAATCTTTTTATTTTTTCCTTTTTGGCTGAGCATGCGCCGCTTACCTAGCTTGTCCTGACCGCACGCCACTGATTTATTAAATTCCTTCAAAAAACATTTAGCCACTTATATACCGTTTGAAATTTCTACTCTAATTCAGCTAAATGATTCAATCCATATCATTATAAATAGTTTACCTTAAAGCAATGTAATACAGACACATTTTCTATAACAGGTAGGTACCTAGTTTAGCAACATCTTCATCTTTACCCAGTATAAATATTAATAGTAACGTGGCTAAAAATAACATTGTAGAAAAATGTATAGCCTCCTTTTATGCAACCCACAAGTTCCTCGGAATATTGTTCAAAAAATTATTGAATTATGTCCGTTAATTGTTGAAAATATAAAAAATGGTCTGATCCGGTTTGCTCAACATGTTACTCGTAAACAACACATAAGCTCAGGGTCAGCAAGAACTTTTGAGGACCCCGGGACTGATCGGTTCCAAGCCAGGGCCGAACTAAGTCAAAAATTTCTTCCGAAAAAATAAAAAACAGCCCACTATATCAAAGGTCAGTGGCGTAAACTGGGTGGTGTAAATGTGGTGGTACAAAGATATGTTTTTGCACCACTAGAAAATCATTGAAATTTGTATACCTATAATATTATTTTCAAGAACCAAGGAAATCAGCATATCTATTAAAAAAAAAATGTTGATTGTTTTTTTATTGATATTATATTAATAAAGATTTTATGCTAAAATAATTCAAAATTGATTTGTTATTTAAATAAATATATAGTTTATTGGGAAGGATTTTACTTAGGAAATTGTAAAATTAGTGTTGAAAATTATAAGTGGAACATATGTCTCTGCACCACCAGAAATTGGATCCAATTTATGCCACTACCAAAGTATAAAAACAACTCTAAAAAGAAATTATTGTATTTTCATATAAAATTATTGTATATTATTTTGAAAATTTGAACACTTAATATTATTATTAAAAATGAAAAGACCGTTTATTTAATTTTAGACAGTTTCTAATGCAAGCGCATTAGAAAATGCGTTTATGTCTGTCGGCACAATGAGCCTGAACTGATAAACCTAAAATATAAAAACTTCCTAACGAGTAAAAGTGTCCTAATTCAAACAAGTGACCCACCAGTACTAACTCCAGGTATCCCGCCTGCCCAGTCCGGTCTTGTTCCAAGCCCCCTTTACTTGTTTGGCCAAGATATACATACTACATGTACGTAATTGAGTACAACAAAAGTATTTAAATTTGCATCTTATGTTACGGTGAATAAGATTATAAAATAATTTTGCATTAAAGACTGATAAGAGTCCTCTTTATGTATTTTATATAATATTATATTAATATTATATTTATCAAATATTATTCATTATTATTTATAACGTCGGGATTTCAATTCAAAATGCATCTTTTTTTGGATGACTTTATACAATGCTTTCCAAATATACAATTTTCTATAGGTACGTGCAGTGGTGTAGAAAGATTAGCTAGCAGCCCTGGCAAACTTAGAAAAAAATCTTTATCTTTAATTTTACTAATTTTTTTTTAGTATAGGTTCAATTTATATTTATAAGTTATTATTACGGTGTTAATTTTAATTTTTGAAAAATTTCTTTTCTCGCTTTATAACTTTTTGACTTTATTCCTTCATATGAACATTTTTATTTAAATGCCCTTGTGCTGTTTTCATAATTTCATCATTAAATTCACACGTAGTGTATACAAATAGACAGCATCTACATATTTTAAAAAGTATAACGGAAAAATGTCGATCTATTTGTAGGAAAAAAATATGAATTGCACAATTTTGTGCCCCCTTGCAATTCGCGCCCCTACCGTAAGCACATTTCACCATACCCTTGCTACGCCACTGGGTACGTCAAAAAACTGAATCTTTTATTTTTCATTTTTCAATTTTACTCATTTTAAGAGCATTTTTTGGTATTTTTCAGTCATTTTATTTGTTTTAGTGTATACTTTTACTATATACAAGTATATTATATAGTATTTTTACATATTACGAATTTCAAATTTAAAGAAAAGTTTTTTAAAAGCACCATCTAAAGTTTGGCAGTTAAAATGTATGGGCCTAACTATTTCTTTACCAACTCAACCAATACTGACACGTTGAAAACTCGGACTAAAGTTGCAGTATACTGCTGTGAATATTTTCAATTTATTAAAACAGTTATCAATGGATTTGAAGAAAATAATGCCATAGCTATCAAAAAAGCGAAACATTTAATGAAATGTAATCAAATTTAATATTAATAAAAGCTATCCATGTAAATATACCAAGTTGTATAACTTCTAAAGTTATACCTTTAGCTGAGATAATTGGAGTCGTAAATGATGCCAAAACTTGTATTTCAAATAATACAAGTAATTATGAAAAAGTAATAAAGAAAAAATTGGAAAATATGTTAGAATATAATTGTGGTTATACTGTAATGGATACAATTTCAAACATTTTCGAAGGCAAATAAACTTCTCTAACAAGCATATCAAAATAATTAACATCGGATGACGTTTGCCAATTCAAATATACTCTTCAGTCGCTACCATCGTCGCCAGTCACAAGTCAATATTTTCAATTTTTAGTTTAATAAAATTATGAATAATCCAATAATTTATTAATATTTATTAGTCCAATAAAAGAATAAATACAAAAAAAAATGTATTTGTCATTTTTTAAATGCATTTTTGGCTGTTTTTTTAGTGCGTATTTGTATAATTTTCAATGCATAAAACCTAATCTAACCTGACCCGAGTACTATTCATAACGAATTAAAACGAACGGTTGGAAATGAAATGCGTCTACTTGTACATGCAATAGCGCGCGATCAGGGATGATTTTTGATGTCGAAAATCATTGTTCCGAAACGTTAACCGTCACTGATATCGAAAACTGGCCGTTAACCAGGTGCCAAGACGCCCCCGTGATTCACGGTGCGGTAAAAGTGATCGCGGCGGAAAATTATAATTCGCGGGACGCTTTATTACGCGATTCGACGTGGTCGTAAAACACTGAAAACGTAATTATTACGTTAGCGGACGCGTGCACGCACGCGCGTACACGTACAACGTCTCCTAAATCAAACGGCGGGACGGCGGGTCCACACGGAAAAGCCCGACACGACAGCGCGCGAGAACGGTGCAATCGCGTACGCGCGTAGTGTACGTTTTCGCGCACCTCCCGCCCGCAGCACCGCCGTCGGTCAGCGCCGTCAAGCTCAGCGCGCGGCCCCCGTGCTCGACGCCGGTGCCACGCGAGCACGACAGAAGCGCACGGCACGCCGACCACGATGATCGCCGGCCACCGTAACAGCTGCACCGTGTCGCGGGCCATCGCTCACGCCGGATGAACCCCACCGGGTGCGTGACCGCGTTGGGTGACGGCGGCGAAGCGTTCGTCGTGCTTCTGTCCGACAACGACGAAGACGACCGCCGCCGCCGCAGCCATCGCCACCACCAACACCACCGCGAGCCGGACCACACGTCGTTGCCGCCATTACCGCCACCTCCGCTGACCACCGCCGACCCGTACAAGTCGAGGCCGCGCCGCAAGGACCGAGGCGCGTTCGTGGTGCTGCCCGAGCCACCGGTGGTCGCCCCGTCGTCGTCGTCGCAACCGGTCGGCTGTAGCGGCCGCGTCAGCCCGTTCCGCGGACACGGGTTCAGGACGCCCGAGAACGGACGGTCCCGCGCGTCCAGCCCGTCGTCCGAGCCGCTCAAGAGACAGTCGTCGGAACCACGGATCGCTACCGGTGGCCGGCGGCCCGCCGCGGCCAAGCAACGTTTGTCCGTGTCCACGAAGGATTTGTCGGCGGCCGGCAAGCCTCCGTCCGTACCGTCCGTCAGGTCTTCGCCGCGCAGGAAACCCGGCCGGTCCGGACCGCCGACCCCGCGGAAGCCATCGCCAGCATCGCCGGTACCTCAGAGATCGCCCAAAACGCCGAGACGGTCGCAGCCACGCGTGGCGGCCAAGCCGGCCGTCGCGGCCAAGCCGGCCGTCGTGGCCAAGCCAGTCGTTTCCACCAAACCAGCCGTCGCCAGCAGAACGGGTGCCGCAGCTGCCAACCGACCGCAGCCCGCGGTCAGATCTTCCCCCCGGATGTCCAAGAAAAACCCGTCGGTGGCCACCACCGTTGCGTCCAATAAATCGGACAACGCGACCGCGCCGAAAACCGCGGCCAACGCGCAAGGCGATTTACGCGTGACGGCAGCGGCTATGACAGCGGCTGCGGCAGCGTCGGTGGTCACGACGACGGCGGCACAGCCGTCGCCTTCCTCGTACACGCCGTCCGCGACCGTCTCGTCGGTCACCGCGGACACGGCAATCGCGTCGGTCGCGCCGACGTCAACGGCCACCGTCATGCCGGTCACTGCGTCCACCTCGGCGACGGCCATCGCGACCACGCACGCGGCCAACGCCATCGCCTCGGCTGTTGTCGACGGCGGTCCGATCGTGACAGCCGTACCGCCGCCCGCTGCCATAGCCGCCAACACGTTGGCCACTCTGTCCGTCGCCGGTCCTGCTGCGGCGGCCGCTACGAAACCGCTGCCGAGCGCGACGCGATCCCGCGAACAACCACCGGCCGCCATCGCTCACTCTCCGAAACGAAACGGATCCACTGTGGTCGTCGTGGACCGCGGGCCCGCGGCGGAACCAGTGGCCGCGCAGCGATCGGCCGAAAAAATCACGACAACGACACCACCGCTTTCGTACGAGCTACAGGAGATCGTGGTGGAACCGGAGACGGAGAACCAAAGCGGGAGAACGGCCGCCGCCGCTGCCCGACTGTCCATCGGCCAGGAACGCACGGACGGTAACAACGTATCGGCAACCACGACCAGCAGCAACGGCCACAAGACGGTCGCGTGGGCAAGGTAAAAATAGATTATTAGATTGATTCGGCGGCGTTCACCGTTGTCGCGCAATAACGTCCGCGTCGTTCGCGTATGGTTTTATTTTTTATGTTTTTACATTTAATGGCTCAAATCGCGTGATCCAAGTCAGTTTTATGACGTACGCTGTAACGGCACCATTCGTCGGTCCAAACTTGTCATACTAGGAGTAAGTACGACAACATGTACTTCAAAATCGCGGTACGAACACCTATTACCCATATTATACTGTTGGGGTTTTACGAATGTGAAGTACACCGTAAATATTATTGCGTATAGAACACGTGTTATTAAAAGTTTTGTTTTCTAAATAACGGATGATAACATTTGCTATATACTTCACACATAATATATTGATACTTTGGGTGTGTCAAAGTTTATTTTCCGCAAAAATAAAATATTACAAACACTAACTACTTGTATAAAATAATCATTTTTTTTTTTTTTTTATGTTGTACTCGTATAATTTCATTATTTTTCCATTGTTCATTTTTTCGTATACATACGAGTACGATTCAATGGACATTTATTAAGGTACCTACTACATTATTTATGGCTACACAAAAATTATGAAATACTGATTAATATTTTATTTATACTCAAAGACTTGAAATAACTTGGAAATAATATAATCTATAATTACACGTTTTATGTACTTAATACTGGATTTTTTTTTTACAAATACTATTTCTGATCTCTGACAACCAAAAAGAACTTTAGTAAAGCTTGTTGACTTCGTAGACATTTTGTTTTCAAAATTGTGGATAATCGTTAAAATTATCCTGGGCTTTGAGGATAATCACTATGCTTTTCGAAGAATTTTCCGCGCACGCAACTGCAGATAGAAAATTGTGTGTATTCAGAAACGTTTTTGCCCGAGTAAAATGTACGCATTTTCATGCACACTCGTCAAAAATCGTTCTCGAACGTTTAATGTGTCTCTTGTTGATAATTCTCTTCCAACTGGATGTGCGCGGTATAAGCATAATGCAACGCTGAATGTACACAACACCATAATGTTCGTAAACACGAGTACGTGCGTTTGGTCGAACGAAGGGATATCATATAGGTATAAGTTAAGGTAGTTATGTATAACGATGACGATGTGAACGGGAGAGGTGGGGCAACAACACAACACTTGGTGTGTCGGAAAAGAAAGAAAAAACGGCTTGCTCGCACGTTCGATATATAGCTGTGTCCGCACGGTGGTCTTACATTGTACCAAGTCACGCCACTAAGAAGTACTCAAATGTATATACATAAGTAATTAGGTCACCCCACCAAGTAATACGTTTACGAATATATACCTATATGTATATATACCTTGGCTGTGGCTGTGGCGGGTAACTCGTGTTTAAGGCCACGCCAACATGCGATCCAGTCTCTTTTCGTGCTGGCTGGCGTGACCGTAAGCACAAGTGTCCCGTGTGCGTGCCCGCTTGTATGTACCGTATGTGTGTGCGTGTATTTCTGTAAGTGTTCGTAGCAGCAGCAGTGGTTCAACCCTTCTGCTCGTTACCTAACTTAACCCTTCTGCTACACTTCCTTCCACCGTACACTGTACACCATTCCAAATATATATCGTTCTTGTACTCGAGCACCCCGTCCTTTCTTATATGCGTATGTATATTTATACATTTTTTCTTGCTAGCCGAGTACACTAATTTACTCCTCCTTCCCTCTTCTAGTATATGGTCACTAGCTACTGATTTTACACACGTATATGTATATATAATATATAGATTCACTACTAGCGCCACCGGTACCGCCACTGACCGTTGTAAGACGTGTGCGGGGGGAAAAAATAAATAAATAATCACCTAGAGCTGACCACCGCCTCAGGCGAAAAATTCACCGGCAGTAATAAAACTTTACTATTACGCGGTGAACTTTTTTCGGGTCAAATTCTCCATGTGCGTGGGTGTGTGAAGGCTAAACGAACGCTTCTATACGGTGTACGGGTGTGCATGTATGAGTATATACAATGTATACACACGCATAGACACCGTGGATACACAGCGGAAGTACGTCCGTCTTGTGCGTTTAGCGATGATGGGCCGAGAACGTCCCGATTCGACTGCGGCTAATGCTGCCGCCATGGTCGACGTCTATTCCATTGGTTTTCCGAACGTCAGGTAGTGTGTTTTGGGAGCTGCGTACAACGAACAGCAATACTAAACGATATTCAAGTTAGCCGTGCACACGCTGTGATCACATTGTATAATATTGATATGATAAGTATCACGACTATTGTTACCGAACGGTTTAATATAATACTGCGAAGAAACTGTAGACTGATTTAACACGAAAATTTATCTTACAACGGCTATAACGATTGTAATGTGTGAACAGGACATTTTTATTCAGCCGGGTAAATGATAGTGTCTATCTTCTATGAAAAGGTCATGTTGCACTGTAGTTTACATGTTGTTTGATCGGTACTCGATAAAAGATATTGTTTCTGTAGTTTTTCGAGAAAAGAAATTGAAATTTAAGGCAAATTTGTTTTGATTTAGATTACTGCAGCCCAAGAAATGTTAAGTTATAACAGATTAGATATTTTTACAAGTGACATTACTCCATAGATTTTTCCAAAAGTTAAATGAATTTCATTGAATGTGAAGTTAATAAATACACTTTAGTATGAAGTTGGTCTACATTTATTAATTCACTAATAAATTCACTATAGAGCAGGAACGTATTAAGACTTACCTCTAGAAGGGGGGGGGGGCACAATTTTTTTTCTTTAATTCAGGCTCAAAATGTACAAGTAAAATTTTTGGTAATATTTAAATCTGGCGAATCCTTTATACTTGAATTTTTTTTTTTTTAATCTAATGCCGGATCTACTTAGAATCGACTTTTGTGTAGTTCTTTTTTAACACCTGCCTATGTTTTGAAAGTTACGCTTGTGTTTTATTTGATTTTTCACTGAGTATGGACCTGATAAAAGCCCAATTCAGTATTTACAGCAATGTGTAATTTGATTTCGTTATAAAGTGATCCACATTAAAAAATTTTGAAATATGTATCTCACATGTAATCAATTCCTTAAATACGGATTCAGGAGAGGGTGATTTTTAAAAGTCGATTAAAAAGTTATTTATCGGAATTTGGTGGCGATGTATTTTCGACAGACCGTTAAGTCCTATAATTGATGTATTGTGATGTTAAAGTAGGATGTGAAAAACGATTTAATGTTACACAATATTTAAATGATTTACATTTTTTAAAAATAAATCACTTTAAAAAAATATAATAACATATTTTTAGTGCATATTATAGGGGTTTTAAATACATAAGTGCTTGCATATTTAGAATTTTTTTGGAGTTACAAGTCCTCTTTCCTAGTTATTATGAATGAAGAAAAAAACATTGAAAAAAATATAATTAATGTTCAAAAAATATTTTAAATATATATATATATATATAATAATTATATATTATATAACTATATATTATATTATATATATTATATATTTAATAGTGATGGGTCGAACTATTCGAATCTCGAACCGAACCGAACCGAACTATCAAGCATCTTTTACTTTTCGAAAATCAAACTTGAAAATTTTGTCGAACCAGACTTACTGGTCACGATAGTTCGGAAACCAAATATTTGTACAATTCTTCAAAAGTTATTTTTAAAAAATAAAAATTAATAATGATTGTTTAGAAATAATTATAATATTGGCGATAGAAAGTGATAATCTGTAAAGGGCACGTTATGCATTATTTACAATAATAATGCTATTATTATAATAATAATGTTATTTTTCCAGTCGCATGTTACACATCCATCCTCCGCCGACTGAAACATTAATAAGTTGTTTATCGCCAATAGAGGCATTGTATCTACATCCATAAATTAGCTATTTTTGTTTTTATCATATTTATTGTAGAGGTTAAAATCTATTTTGGGTAAATCCATGGTAATATTCCGATACCGCAACTGTGCTGTTAATAAAAAACATGTTTACAACTTACGTATTACATTATAAATTCTACTAATCATTCTATATTTGTAAATTATAGTTATTATTACTATTTTTTTATACATTATTAAAATGTACTGATTGTATTGTCATATTACACTTAATACTCAATACTCAATGAATATTTTATAAGCTACAAGACAACACGAGAGAGCACAATACTGGTTTTGAAAAGTAATAATAATAATAAGAAATTATCTAAAATTAAAATTTATTGTAAATAATACAATTACTTAGACTTAAATTTAAAATGTAGAATAGATAATACGAAAACTTAAAATACAATAGTAATTAATAATTATGGTTGTTTTAATTTGTAGGTAGGTACAATGTACATGATAAAAAGTATTGAGTTCGAGTTCGACTTATAAAATCATAATAAGTTCGGTTCGGTTCAGTTCGATAAAAAATATGAAGGTTCGGTTCAGTTCGAGTTCGAAAAAATAATTTAAAGTTCGGTTCAAGTTCGGTTTGATTTAAAAAATTAGGGTTTGACCCATCACTAATATTTATAAATAAAAGTTATAATTTTAAATATCTTATTACTTATATTATGGATTGCTCTTATTCGCAATCATTTGATGGAACGTAATAAACTAATACATAATATTACTTTATGAATTTATAATTACAACTTGATTATAAATAAAAATATATTTCTCTTTTATTAATATGCTAAATGTATATGAAAAATAATTTTTTGTGATATTATTTTTATTTATTCCTTACTCATCATTTACATGTGTACATGCAGTGACGTAGGAAGATTCGCTAGCATCCCAGGCTAACTTAGAAAAAAACGCCTTTTAACCAATTAACAATTTGATTTGATGATATTTTTGTTAACCTTTAATTTTACTCATATAATTTTTAAGTATACAATTTATCAATTATTATCACAGTGTACACTTTGAAAATTTGCTGTTCTCGCTTTAAGGCTGATTTAAGGCGTATTCATCGATAATTTCTTCAATAAATGTACAATTCGACACAAAATCTACATATTTCAAAAAGCATAATGGAAAATATTCGTTTTCAAAAATCGTTTTCTAAAATAAAATTATGAATTTTGAACGATTTTGCGCCCCTTTTGTAAGTACAGTTCACCATGCCCTTGCTACGCCACTGTTTACATATGTCATTTGAGATTTTATGTTGTTACATAACCATATTCATTTACTCCATCTGTTTTTGCTAATAGGTCGGTCAAATGTTAACTGTCGTCAGCCAAGTCAACATATTATAGTCATTGGACGGAGACCAATTACAATGTAACATTCACTTATAACTCACAACGTATTATCACCAAAGCTACATACTAACCTAAGTGTCATCAAAATAATTTTCCTATTTTAATATTTATCACTTTCTACGTTTTTTATTTTACTATCTTAAGCCCAACAATTAGCTTATACATGTATAAATAAATAAATTATAAAAATATTTCTAACAAATCAAACAATTTGATATTGTTCTTCTAATAATCAAAATGTTTGAACTAAAATTTTATACTTCGATTTTCCATGCTATGAAAAAAACAATATATTATATAATTACTCATAAAACCATTTTATTAAGCTTGTGATTTTACGTTTAAGACCTAATATTTAAATATAAACGCTCATTTGTATGCTATCGCTTATCTGACAATAAAATAAAATCTTGTTTCTTTATACAAGTGGTGTGATTTTTATTTAAATAAATAATAAATATTGGTACCTTTTATTTTTGTTTAAGACCTACACCTAATACAAAGAATAAAAGTATATTCTTTTGTTAACAATTACCTATATTATATAAAATATTAAACTTGGGTATTATTCTAAGTTTCACTCATATGACTCATATGATCGTTTTTCGATTATCATATTTATCAATCAACATTTCCTTTAAATATTAACAAATTTTGATTACATACATTACACTTTTGTCCTGTTATTAGTTGTAAAGATTAAATTATGTTCCATTTATTATACACTGGTCGCCATGAGCCACAGTGCAATTATTAGGAATGAAACGATAAAGGAATCAACTCAAATTTCGGTGTCATCCTCATCACACATAAATCAAAAATTAAATAATATAAAAAAAATTTAATTTTAATCATTAGTAAAATAGTAAAATGTAAACAAGTTATAATCGGATAGAACGTATATTAATTTAACATATTTTTATTTCATAATATATATCATAATGAATTTAAAATATACTTAAATATATTATATAAGCTTCCCTACTATTTTAATTTATTTAATTATTTCAATAATTTTTCGATGTTCTTAATGTGAATTTATATCAATTAGATTAATCCTAAACCTAACCCTAACTTATCTGATCTAAACAATGACTGTTCAATAGTTATTTTTTATCGAACATACCATATGTTCTACTATGGTTTCATTTAATTATTCAAGTTAGACTTTACTAACACCTCATATAAGGAAATATTGTGTTAGGATTAATAAAGATGCTGTATTACATTTTTTTTATAATCTTAAATAATGTAGGCAGTGAAGTCTTATAGTAGTCTTATAATATATTAAAAAAAGATATACCTAGACCTAAAATATACTTCGGTCGAATATTGTTTTTAATTTTCCTCATGGCATTTTAACTTTAGTTTCAATCAAATTAGTAAGTTCCATAACACATATAAACTATATTATTCAAAATTAAATAGTCAAATCTATTAGTATCCACAATAATTATTATGTGAATTTGATAATATTTATAAACGTGTTTGGTAAACAAAAAGTAATTATAACAAAATTCAAACGAAAAATGGATTTTATGTTTCATTTTATTGCAATTATTTTGTTTAAAATCTGTAATATACTAAAATAATATAAAATAACGCTTAATAGGTAATAATTTAATTATTCATAATTTCAATGAAAATGTGTTATTTTACCGGAGCATTTAGGTCAAGGATTATCATATTATGTATATATTTTTCTACCAACTTCTATCAGTTAAATAAAAAAAAATCTATCGTAGCAACCATTTAACGCACATGTACAACCATGAAATTCTATTATTATTCTACTTTGAGAATTACATGTTGAAGTATGTTAATAAATCAAGTGAAATTTGAGCAAATGACTTTATATTAGAAAGCTATATTTTTTCGACAAATTTAGAGTTAATTAAAAAGGTTTAATAATTTTTACTTTTTTGAGTATTGAGTAACAAAATGTTTTGTCGGCTTTGTGATCTATTTAATAATAAAAATGTAGTAACCTCTTGTCGAGTATACTATTTATATATATATATTTAGGCATGAACTAAACGCTAAATATAGTTTTTTTTGAGACTTATGAAAACAAAATTAAAATTAACGCCCGCTTGGTAATAATTTTTACCATGTATGAGATTGTTTCGTTATGTACTTACCCGTGTTACTTTGAACTAGATGACCTATCGTTATATATTTTTGAACATAATGTTTCCATTATAGTGTACCAACAAATAATTTTACTTTTAACAGAGTGATTTGCTTTATTATAAAATAATTCTTGCGGTCCATTAGTAAATTGACGTTTACTTTACGTATACATGCAATATTAGATATACGTTTCCAAACCTAAAATAGTGTAAAACTTCGCGTGTGCAGGATGAGGTATAGGTCGAAAGCTGGTTATAAGATAGTCCATTATGACGGGCGTGTACCCAATCATTATAGATTAAAAACGATTTTACGAAGCGTTCACCTAACGGATAAATAACTTTTTCCTTTTTTATTTATTTTTTTGGAATACCTACAACATTTAATAACTCGTTAAAGGTGGACATTTGTATACTGTTTATAATACTACCCAAACGTCTTAATAAAAAGTCAGTTGATTTTCTCGTGATGACCCTGGCTGGTGTCAATTATATGAACGAATGAACGACCGAACGGCGTCCTCGGACCCTATGTACGGTAGAACGCCGATTATCCGGACTAATTAATATCAAGAGTGATTCGGATAAGCAAATATCCGGACGATTGACATATGACTCATAAGTTATATGAATAAATTGTATTTATTTATTATTTATATGTAATATAATTTGAAATTTATAACAATCAACAAAAAATTTTATTACAATATCTAACTGAAAAGGAATAAACTAAATAAACTAGCTAAATGGATAATTGTAAGGAATCAATTTATCCATACCTGTACATATGTATGAATATTATTGATATATGTATTTTTATGTATATATGTAATAAAACGATATATATCTAATTTACGATTACAATTTTACGAGTTATAAGAAGACCAATTATTTAATTTCTTTTTGTCCTGTTCTCGGATAATTGGATGTCCGGTCGATTGACGTTCAGATAATCGGCGTTCCACTGTACCTGTAAAGTGCATAGCTTTGAAAGCTCACAGTTTGAAGTTTTCACTGCTAAATAGAGAAAACAAAAATGTAGATACATGATTTGTACGTTACTCGGCCGACCGGTTGTGAAATATTGTATTTCCAAAGTTTGACGTCACAGAAATGGCACAAAATAAGACCGCAGTTAAATCTCTCTTAAATTCGCGAGACTAAAATCGAAATAACGATAAGAAATCACGTTGTTTCTGTACGTCACGCAGGCATGTGTGCAAGGGGTGGACGAGCGGCGTAGTAACACAAGGCGCGCCTATAGTTACTGCGCGCCTCCAGAGCTTGTACGTGCATAATTTATAATTGTCCAGCGTCTACGATTGACTTGTACATAGTTTTTTAAAACAGTTTAAACCACTTGTATAGGTAAAAAAAAACGAAGAAACTATCGGTATGGGAAAAAAAAACCGTTCCGCGGAAATAGATTATAGGACACATATTTAATCTCACCGAAGACCGAGGACGGGTGCGAAACGATCGATTATTCCCCCCCCCCCCCCCGCGCACGATCTAGCGTTATTTTTCGTCTCCGGTAATTGATTTTGTTTTTCTTTCGTTCTGTTTCCACGCGACAGACAATCGGAAAAGATCATCGTGCCGGCGGAAGTGCCGAACCGGGCGGCCGAGGCGACGGCGTCCGTGACCAAGGACCCGGCGTACAAACGATTCGCGAGAAAGCTGTGCGGTGGCAGCGACCGGCGTCGACCGACCAAAGGATCGTCGACCGCAGCCGGCGATGGCCAAGCAGCGTCCAAGCGTTGGACGGCCATGTGGAAACGTAGCCCACGGTGGTGCGGCCCGCGGTGCTGCGGCCGGAAACGAAAGGACGCGGGCCCACCGGACGTAGCGGCAGTGGCCGGCGACCGTCGACCGCAGTGGTGGCGGCGTTGCAGACCGTGCTGGTGCTGCGACAAACGGAAGAAGAGGCTCGGGCCCGCGGCGTTGTCGTCGTCATCGTCCGACTCGGTCGGCGTGCTCGGCATCTCGCCGCCGTCGGCCGACACGTTTTGCGTCAAGTTCAAGCGGCGCATATGCTGTTGCTGCGGCTGCTGCGCCGTGCCCAAGTTCTTTCGGCGGCTGTGCTGCTGCTTCTCGCGCTGCCGCGGCCCCGGGAAACAATCGAACGTACCGGAGATCAAATCGACCGACGCACAACGGCCGTCCCGGTTTAAGTGTACCGGTTGCTGCACGGTAAGCGCGAGTTGTCGCCGCAGCTCCCCCCCCTCCCCCCGGTGACTAGAATAATACGCAAGGGCGCAACTAGAGCCCAAATATCGGGGGCGCTGAAATTGCTGAAAATTAAATTAAATGTTATTTAACTATAATTACTATAGATTATATAGATCTGAAAAAAAAAAACAAGAGTGCTACATTCGAACTCGGGGGTGCTAAAACCCCTATTGTTTCCCCTTAGTTGCACCTATGATAATACGCACGCGCGTAGTGAATACCACCAAACGAAGGAAATTCCGTTTAACCTTTGGTACTCGGCGATTCCATCTGGTGCGCAGTTTTCGTCGTACTTAAAGAGCGAGAGAGAGGATTAAAAGCCATAACGACTCTATTATAAATCGAAACGGCTCCTTTATCGCGATGTTTTCATAATGAATACTCTTCCTCTTCTCGTAGCACACTTATCTGTTTTTATAAAAAGTTTCGTTTCACCATCAGCAGATGGCGTATTTAGTTTAGCGATTCATGATTAAACACTCTACAGAATATTCTTATTTTTTCAACCACATAAAACCACGATTTCAGTACAATAGATGACGTATTGTTGACGTACATCAATGAATTCGAGGAATTAATGTGTAAAAAATAAAATGAAGATTTTAGCAAACGTATAACTATGGATAACTTTTAAAAATATATAACATCATAAGTCCGATGAAAGTTTTGTTGGTAGTTATATTGAAATAAAATCAACCGATAAAATTACTGGAAATTAAAATGCTATAATACTCGTATTTCATTATTCAGTAGTTGATTTAAACACTTGTAAATAAGAATAATCTACAAAAGTTTCCATTGGTTAACAATAAAGAATTGTCATCGAGGCCAAAAGGAGCAACATCAAATCCGATACATGACTGAATAAGAAAATCGGTCTAGTAAAAATAGGTGTTACAAACTATTAAAATTCGCACATTTAACAATACAATGATCGATACTAAATTTAAAATTATATAATCCACGCATTTTATTAACTCCTATTTTATACAATTCAACAATAGTTTACTAAATAATTTAATCGTTTAGATTGTAAACATTTAATATTTCATTGAATAGAGTAAAAATGTTAACCCGCAAATTTTATATATTTATTTATATATATGTATATATATTTGTAGAAACCCACATTTCGACGAAACATTGATTTGTGACCTTTTAACATTACTCACAATGAATATTTTTTAACATGAAAATAAGCTTATTTATTGTTCATTTACAAAAAAAAGAAAAAAAAAGAACCTTGTTTAACTGGTAATGAAATAATGAATGATGATTATTGGAAAACTTGACCATTGTAGACACGCGTAGAAATAATTATAGTACCTAAAAGACGTTCACCCATTGTTTATACTTAAATACATACTATACCACTATTATTATTAGTCAAAAACATGTATCATCCCGTTTAGGTTGAAAACATTAAATAAAAATGATTAATGTATTATTTTATACCAAAAAATTACTTAAAATCAATACACACAGACCCGTAGGAAATTATGATAATGAGTAAATTAATCATAAATATAATATTGTGATAATTTTGAAAATTTAATCAGCATCAAACTAGTATAATTGCCTGATTATTTACTTATTTAACAATTCTTAATCGATTAAACAAATTTCTCAAGAAATATTATTTTATTATTAATTTCTTAGATTAGATTACAATAATATTTTAAATTATTTACTCGTAGTTTAAAGATATGTTTTTCATTCTATAAAAGAAAAAAATAGTGCGAAGTTAACATTAATTTTATAATATACGAATACGCCATCCAATTATTAAAATTGGTTAGGTAATCGTTTTCATCCAACTTGATAGAAACACGTTTTTAACAGTAGAAGCACTATTCACTTTATATTACGTTTTTCTACTGTTAAAAACATTAGAAAAATATTTTATTAATATAATTGTATTAATAAAAATAATTTAAGACAAATTTTTTAATAAAAATACACAGTTGATTGTTTGAAATTATATTTTATACATTTTTAACTCTTTTCATTGCTGAAAAACGAATTTGAATTTGTTATACCAGTAACTGCAGTTTGTCAGAGAATCAATGATTTATTGTAATAAAATAATAAATAAATTTCAAATTCAAAATTATTTATTAGTTAATACTCGTAAATTAATATAAAAATACATAAATAAATAGTTTACATATAGAAACAAATAAATAAAAGTTTAGTCTGGAATATTATTATATTTATAAAGTACGATTGATTTTAAATTAAAAATTTTAAAAATGAGTAGCGTTATTATTTTTCATATTCAGTCATAGTTTTATTAACTTTGTTAATAAAATTTGACTTTAAAATGACTTTAGAAAAATGACTTTGGAGGAAGATATCACGAAGGGTATGAGGGGACCAATGATAATAAGTGGTGATGTGAAAAGTGAAGTCGGGAACTTTAAATATTTAAGATTACTTGTATAAAAAGACGAAGGTCTTGGCATGAATGTAAAACATAGGAATAAGTGCGATTGGATGAAATTGAGAGAAACATCGGGCGTTTTATGCGATAAGAAAATTCTAATGAGGCTGAAAGGTAAATTTTACAGGAGTGTAGTGGGACCAACTATGCTATATAGTTCAGAGTGTTGGGTAGTTGACAGGAGAATAGAACTGAGTATGAATGTTACAGAAATAAAAATGCTTAGATGGATGAGTGGAGTGACAAGAAAAAATAGAATAAAGAACGAGTATGTGAGAGGTATTATTGGTGTAGCGTCTATAGTGGACAAGATGAGAGAAAATAGAAATAAATGGTTTAGGCATGTGATGAGACGAGAGGCAAAAGCAATAAGAGTTATTATGAAAATGTAGTTGAAAGGAAAAGAAGAAAACCAAAAAATAGATGGTTGAATACAGTTGAGAATGATATGAGAGCCGTTTGTGTGTGCATAGGGGATGCAGAAAATCGAGATGAATTGAAATTTAGGACAAGGCTGACCGACCCTGAATAGTTGAAAGAAAATCGAAGGAAAAGAAGAAGATGGCAAATGATGAATTTTTAATTCGAAATCGGTCGTACTTTACAAATATAATAATACTTCTAGCTAAGATTTTATGTATTTATTTATTTATACGTATAAACTATTTGTTTATACATTGACGTATAATTGTTACCCAACGTCTACTTATCTAATTATTTATGATTTATATAGTTAAATATATTACTTTTTTTTTGTATTTATATACTTATATTTAACCTTATTGGACTTCTAACATAATTTACTGGCATGAGTATGTTGATATCTTTATTGGGAACTTATAGCGTTTCTCAAGTTTCTAGATTTTTATTATTTTCTTCCACCTTCTTAAAATTAAATAAATATCGGTCAACATCAAATCATCTATTTATCAGATTTTTAAAGTATACTACTAAAAACTAAAAATGTGCAAACAAATAATAATATTATTTAATACTTGTATGTTATACGTATAAATAAACCACAGTTCTATTATACTCAGTATAATAGAATACTTGTATGTTAATACTTCAATAGTTGCATAGAAATTATTGGTGGAAATGTAAAAGTATTTCATAGAAGAATTTAAAATATATTCAGAAGTTTGTATATAATATATAGTATTTATATTATCAAAGACGTTATGCATTTCTATTATCTACGCTTGTTGATTATACATAACAACCCTTTCAAAATACGCTATTTTAAAGTTTTCATAACTTATTAACTTTAGTCGAGTATAAACCAAGTTAAGCTTAAGAAAATTACAATATTTGGACATTTTAAATTCTTGAAAATAAAAGTATTTAGGGACCTGTTTATTCATAGTAAACATGCACACAAAAATGTATCTGCTAATAAAAAACTAATAGAAATTGTTCATTTACAATTGAAAAAATAATTTTAATAAAATAGCTTTTTTAAAATAGTTTTAAATGTCGTAGGTAAGTGAGTTAATAATACTAAAAACAGTTACATAATAAAATATACTATAAGTTATAGAACCTTTTTTACTTAATAAAAAAAAAATTAATTCCTGGAACTTATTCAAAGTTTAATGAATGGCATCACACTAGGTAGTTGTTTTAATAAAGACGTTTAACCTAATTCTTTGTACTAGTTAAATGTGAACTTCGCGTGTACTATAGTGACTAGATTTTTTCTATGTGTAGGTACTTATTGTAATCACTGTAACTATATCGGCAAGTTAAATTGTTATTTATGTACATTTATTTATTGTTTGAATATAGAATATACCAAAATTGGATGCAGTTTTCGTTGATCATTCGTCCGTTATGAAAGGTGCTATTCCAGTACTACCAGTAACACTGGCATGGTTATGTTTAGTTTTCAACGTCATTATTCCTGGAGCAGGTAATGTTATTGTGGTCAATAATTGACAGCAAAATAAAAAAGTGCAGCATTTAAAAAAAAAACCCATTCATTAACCTATAAACGTCATATTCTTGAAAATAGTTGAATTTTCACCAACTATACTAATTCATAGAAAGTGTAAGCTTTAATTTATCCCTTTACTCTTGACATGTGATACATAATAAATGAAGATAACATTTAAATTCAAATTTAGTTTATTTAAAAAAAATCATTATTAAGTATGCTACAACAGGGTAATCTGTATGAAATAATTCAATAAAAAGTAGTACTGAAATAAAATGTGTACATTTTATGTTTATAGTCTGTAATAAAACTATTATATTAGAATGGACTTTAGACTTGTATACTTTTATGAATCATCAAACATTTTTTTTAATGTGAAAAAGTGGGCAGTTAATCGGATATATTTTCAACAGTACGCAGAAAATAAACAACTTATTACAATATAATATCGGAAATTATTGAACATATGGATTTGTTTAATATTATTTATAAAAAAATATTTTATAAAATATTGTTTTTTTAAAATATAATGATTTCAATGGAAAAATTATACTAAAAAATATACTTCATACATTTTTTATAGTTTGAAAAATAAGTATAAATAAACCACAGTTCTATTATACTCAGTATAATAGAATACTTCATTATTATTATTATTATTAAGTTATAATATATAAGTATAATAACTTCTATTATACTTCAGTTTAATTTTCTTAAAATACAATCAATAAACTTAAACACTTTAGAACTTTAAATACAATGTCACAAATATTATAAAATTACACTAATTTTGATGGAAAATTAAAGTCCTTTTATGCAGTTTCATGTACAATTATGCATTTGTACATTATATTTTTATTTGTTCAAATCAATTTGATTTAAAATAAAACTTTAAAATATCAACTAGAAGAATAGTTTAGTGACTTTATGGAATCTGTAAATATACTATAAATTCTCAACTCACCGTTTTATTATTTTTTTTTAATGCTTTGAAGTGCAATTAATAAAACGATGATTGTTTTACGTTGTAAAAAATACAATAAATGTATTTAAGATTTCACAATGATGTTCTTTAATCAATGATCTAGCTTACGCAAGGATAGATAATCTGGATCACAAATAGTATTTTGTATCACATTTACATATTATAGATAAATATTACATTCATAAATAATATCAATGTATCATTAATCTTTTAGGCACATTATCCAGCGGAATGCTCTGCCTGTGTGTCGGGAAGCCAAGATTTACGGTCAACGACAACTTTCAATCCAGGGTAGGTGCGTTCTGCGTGAACTTTATTGTGGCCGCTGCCCAGCTATTCACGGTGCTGTTCTGCCTAGTTGGCTGGGGATGGAGCATATGGTGGGGAGTGATAATGCTTAAGATGGCCAGTGAGTACAGTATGCACGAACACTTGTTCACGCATATATTTTTTTTTAACTGTCAAAACGATTGTCAGAGGTCTTTGTCGATATATTTTTTACTTAGGAGGGTTAAGCGGAGTGTAACACTTGTACCTGGTGGTGTAGAAAAGGTATGTAGGAAGCGAACTGTGCTTACGCCATGGGTGAGATTTACTAAGAAACGCAACGTTTTTTAAAAGTCGTATTTTAATTCTTCTTTTAAAATGACATTTTTCCATTATACTTTTTTAAATGCGTAGATCTTGTCTAATTGCATACACTGCGTGTGAATGTAATGATGAAATTATTAAAAAAAAAAAACACTAGGGAATTCTGCTATTCATATAGCGAATTATCGATGAATTCACCAGTCTGAACGCGAGAAAAGCAAATGTTTTGAGTTTCAAATCCACTCTGTAGTAATAACTAATAATATAAATTGTATCCTTAAAAAAAATTTAAAATAAAAGGTTAATAAAAAAATGTCATAACATTAAATTTTAATTGGTAAAAAGGTTTTTTTTTAAGTTTGCTAATGTCGTTAGCGAGTTTTTCTATGCCACTGCTTGTATCCTCTTAGTAGAGAATTATCACGGGTGTGAACTTCATTCCGGTGGAGTTGGTCCGGTAGGGAACAGTGTAAACAACCAGAACGATGGAAGAAGAGAGAGAGACTACAGATTTAATTATTCATGCATGAAAAAATAAAATGTATAGGTATAATCCGAAACGAATAAGTTCAGAAAAATAAAGAGAAGGGTTAGTTTATTTAAAAATAAATACTTTTGATAGGCATTTTTATCATTAAATAGTAATACATATGTCTGTGGATTGCATAACAGTCTATAGGTTTAGGAACACTCCCAATTGCTGATGATATTATCATATTCCAATTTAATTCCTCGCACGGTAAATAATATCATAAATTATAACTATAATTTTTAGGTAATAACTATACTCGTACCTATTAAACTACTCACGATTCAACTGAGACTTGACGATTAAACTCAACTGTATATTATAAACGGAAATATTAGCTATTATTAAAAAAATAACTTCATATATTTCAAGTTAACTTTAAACTTTATTGACAAAGTGATATATTTCTAAATGTTCAACATAATGATTTCCTGACTACTAGAATAAAACTATGCATACATAACTGTATGTAAGACAAATTAGATAACATAATATTTTACAAAATAAATAATTTATAATACACGCACCTGTAATCGCATGTACTATAATATTTATATAATGGTAATTATTCTAACTTATTATTTTTTAAATTTACTCTAGTTCTACCTGACCTTCTCATATTTTTTCTAATACTTTTAACAAAAATATTTACAAGCGTATTTCAACATAATGTATGGACTGGAGAGTACGTATATTTTCTAATGTAGGTATATTAACACAGACCATACATTTGACGTTTATATTTACAATTTGCATACGATTAGTAAATATTATCAACAATTAATAATATATTGTACTTTATTTTGATCAAGAATACCGTGAATTGTAACGCAACGGTTTCGTATTTATAAATTAAATATGTATAATATTATTAAACTTGGCGTACACAATAGTGCAAAGAATTTAATAGTTAATTATTGCGATGGTTTATATCGAACGATTTCGAACAATATTTTACCTTCATCTTATTGAAATATATTACAACGTTTTTTATTATTATTTGTTATTACTTTATAACTTATGATTTCAAACTTTACCGCACGTATTTACCGTAATTTCATTATTGTGTAATATTATAATCTGGGCAATGTAAGTGTGGGTAATGTCCAAATATTTGTCTATTTTTACTCATTCTTACTATTCAAAATTTTTAACTATACGTAATATTTTTCTCAGTTTGACCACATTCGAATACCAAGTCCGGTCATTTTTAGAACTCCGAAAACAATACCGATTTCTAAAGTAAAATACATACACTCCGATTTGATCAACGTGTAGTAGGCACAGCTGAGCGAGACCGGATAGCAAATTATTATACACATAACACGTACTAAATGTTCGGTGTACGTAATAATTTTTTTTTTAAACATTTACGTGTCTCTCTCTCTCTCAGGATAACAATGAAAAATAACTTCACGTATTATCCGTGCATGATATTATGCATTACAGTCCGACCAAATAGAGACTCGGGCTCACAAATATTTTTCCAGCGAGACGTATCTTTATTTTTTTGCCTCGCGTGTACGAAACAACTTTTTACATTTTAAATAACAACTGTGCATGTTCTTCGTTTTTTCAACTCCTATCGTATCTCTAACAGTGACTTAATTTTATAATTATTCAACGGGTATCCAAACGAAACATTTGTATTCATTTTTTTAAAAACCCATCTACGGCAGGATACTTTTTACCGTACGTGATTTGTTAATTATTTTGTTGTACTAATGTTTTGGATACGGTTTTTTTTTTCTAGAGAAATACCAGAAAATCAAAATGGTCGATCGTCCAACTGAAGCGCCTATAGCCGTCGATCACAACCATCTGATCTGATATTCATACACATACACATTTATATTTCCATCGTGTTTTATTAATATTTACTATACACAATACACATATTTAATTTTAACGTATGAACGAAATGAAGAACGGCGATATCATGCATTGGAAAAACTGGAGGTACAATATCATAATAATACTATTATGATATTCATGGTTTTGCCTTTTCGGTGTAAAATGTCTGTATCGGACGGGTTACGTACCTACAACTGTTGTTAGACATAATAATTGTGTTGTACCCGTGTATTTATTCATGCACGCGGAAAACTTTTTCGTGATATTTTTAACAACTTCAAAAATTACAGAGGAATTGACTGTAATCTCGTATAGGTAGGTAAAACAAATGCACCTACATTGATGAGCAAATATCGATGAAAACAAAAATTTTTTTTTTCTATTTTGCTTGTTCGCATTTCATTAATCATACCTACCTACTACGATGTTAGTATATGAAAATATGAAAAATGGGATTTTGAAACTAAACCTATGTTGGAAATTAAATCGTAGTATCCTAACCTGTACGGTTGCACCTACATGTAGGTTACGTTATAATATACAGTGTGTGTTGACAAGCTTTGGATTTTGGTGTCTGAGTTCGATTTCAATATCACGAACGAAAACGAAAGCGACTAATTTTTTAATTTTTTTTTTCTCCGACTATCATTAACAGCACCGGCGGAAGGGCATATCAGAAGAGGCAGCTGACCAAGGCCCCGCGCCTGAGACGCGGATTAGGAGGCAGGTTAAAAGGCTTATAGCCTAGGGCGGCTTTTTTGGGAGGGCAGCTTTTTTTTTACAGAATTAAGTGTTATTATTGACTTATTAGGTATATTTATTTTAATATATATTTTTTTTATATTTGTCATATAAACACGAATAAAAATAATTTTAAAAATTCATAACAATATATTAATACATACATACATACATACGTACATTGTATGATGCGTACCTATAGGCTATAATAAGAATATTACAATTATTATTACAATTTGAAAATATTTTATTTGTAATAAAATAATTACAGTTAGTTACTAGTTATTATTAATAACTTATTAGTACCTATGTACTTATTGGGAACATCCGACTATCCGGGTATAGATATTTTCATATCTGGCTATTTATATTTCCGTTATGTGACTGTATAAGCATTGTTTATTTGTACTAGTAATAATGGTATCTAAAGTAAAATAATAGACAAGAAATATTATATTTTTAGAAGTTCTCTATTTTAGAGATTGTATATTTTATATATTTTTTTTTTTTTGATAAAAACAACTGAATAAAATTTGAAGAGAAGGGTTTAGACCAAATATTGTTGGTTCCTTAGTATAGTGATAGGGGGGGGGGGGGCAAAGTGATTAAGTCTAGGGGCTCCAAAACGCTAAATCCGCCACTGCATATTTCTCATGGGATTTAGTCGTAGGTAAGCCTATAATTTTGGTTTTAAAATTAAATACCAAGTGCTCCCTGTTGTGTGAAAAAATGCATAACGTTTTAATCTTTAACTTCAGTATTATACCTAGTAGGTACCTATACAGCAGTATAAATAGTATAACATTAATAAATTAATACACAATAACATATTTTGGATGCTTTGATGATAAAATATTATGTCCATATTAAGGAAAAAATGTTTTCATAAGCTATGTAAAATAAAAAAATATGTCATACGATTACTGGAGTGTCCAAAACAAAATTTTTTTGGCTTTACAAAAAAAATTCAAAGGCCCCGCAAAACCCGCCAAAGCTGATCGGCATCAGTTGAAATACTTAATACTATCGGTATAGGAACTCAGGAACTGGAAAATCTTTAGTGTGGTGGTTTCTCGTTGCCTTCTATAGTGTTTCTCTCTACGACTAACTATATTATACTTTTGAAGTTAATACAATTGATCAATATAATTACAAACAATTATTGATGGCAAAATATATAATCATCCATGAGATAAACAATCGATGTACCCTGTCTAATGATATGTGAATAATTAAAATATAAATATTATGGCGTCCTGCCTGCAATATGTATAATTTTTTATAGATATTATATTATGTAGATGGCAGTCGGCAGGTACGTTATGCAAGGGGTCAACGTTAACTACGAATTATCACTAAATAATATAAAATAAAACGGAATTTTCACCTTATTTTTAATATAAGTGTAATATGACTATAAACTAACCATGGTTATTTGTTCTTGCAATATCCAAACCCGAAATTCTTTGCAGAAATGTTATTATCATATTACATTAGTATTAATATATTGATATAAATTATTATCAAAACACTTAAATGCATTCAACATGTATGCACGTAATAATTTATTCAACATTTAGATTTTCAGACTTATAACGCACTCTAGGGAATTAAAATATGCTCTTGTACGGTTTTCAAGTACTCTAATTAAAGACAAGATATATTACAACTTCATTAGTTATTTATTTTCTCTCAAACAGTTCATAGTAAATAAGTTTTGCTCAAAGAATACGCTGAATACGTATAGGTACTGTTGATCACCTACTTTCGTGGACTCAGTAGTTACACCTACAAGAGTCAAAGTTACAATAATCAGTGCAACACGTACAGCAACGTATAATAATATTATTTTAGATATAGTCTAATCAGTGCTCGGAAGGAACGCGTTCAAAGGAACTCGTTCTTTTTTCCGGTACAATCAGTTTTCTGCTGAGTACTGCCTACACAGTTTTATATATTAATTTCTTGTTATTTTCACTAGTTATTTTATTACTTATTACAAATTAATAATTATGTCAGACAAAAGCACGAGTTCAATTTCGACTTCACGTATACCTATACGTGAAGTTGAAAAATATTTTTCTTTTCTTAAATTTTTAATGGACCTATTACATATTCAGTGGCGGTTTTTTAATTTTTGTCTGGGAGGGGGGGGTGTCCATAAACATTATCTTTTAATACATACAAATAAAGTTTTATTTATAATATTCAATATTTACTATGGTAACTGTTAGGAATATATAATAATATTTTGATAAAAAAATATACTTTATTATATTCAATTTTCGGTGAAAGATGGCCGAAAGTTTTAAAATCGCTGACTGGCCTGTGGTGAAAATAATTAATATTAAAAAATATTAAAAATTACATTCACAATACAAAATAACTTACTTATTATAGAATTAAAATTAACTACATATTATTATGAGTCAAATAATATGGATAAACACTCAGTAAATTAAAAAGCAAAACAATTTAAAATTGTTATTATAAATTTTACTAACCTGAATTTTAAATACTTTTCAAGTTTGATTCAAATTGAATGGTAATCTTAGTCCTTAGATTAAAATAATATTTGTAAATATACTCGTAAATAGTAATTGGTAACTTATTTATACAAGATTAAAAGTTTACAATTTATACGTTCAACGGGTGCATCGCGGTCGGTTGAAAAGTGAAAAGTGATTGTCAGTTTATTGCTACGCTAATCCACTAATGTACATTCTTCAAACGGCCGAATGCTATTATTATCACAAATAATAGATATCGTAAACGTCAAAATGTCAGAGAAATATAAATACCTAAATAGCTGTAGCAAACATTCAAATATACGAAATAATAATGATGAAATCATTAGAATTATGTAAAAGTAAGCGTGTATACCCACATATAAATAGCTACTCAAAACCCGACCGCCACGAACGAAAAATGTATCACTGCATAAACTTGGGATCTGGGAGGGGTTCAGACCCCCTGGACCCCCCACGTAAAACCAACGCTGTACATATTATAAAATTATTAAAATTGAAGCAAGTATTATAAAATTGTATGAAATAAACAACTTTAAAACAAAACAACATCTAATTAAATTAATTATATACAATCAATTAAATTGATAAAATTTTAAAACTTTTGAAGAACGAAAAATGTTCCTTGTTATGTAATAACGGAATTAGGAACGGGGAAAAGAACTAGTTCCTTTTTTCAAGACAGGAACGGTAAATGATTTAGTTACTTTTTAACAAAGTGAACGTGAACGAGTTCCTTTTTTAAAGAAACTTTCCAAGCACTGAGTCTAATTCGATTGATATGTACTTTATTTTTTTATTGTATATCTTAATGTAACAAAGGCAAGTTGTTGTATATCATATCTATATATTAGGATTATATGATGTAATTAGTTATATCTTGACCAATCCTTTATAGTCAGTAAGTCCTATATTTTATTTTTATTAAAATTAACAATTTGTCCTAATTAAACAATCATATATCGATTTTTAAAAATAATTGTTTGTAAATCATGAACAAAAAACATATGATTAACTAGTTAACATTATTATACAAGCATGACATCATGTTTGTATTTAATTGCACATAAGGTTTTCAATTTTACTTTTATATATACACCTTTAATTTTTTTTCAGTTTCAAAAGTTGTACGGTTCATTAATTTTATTCATTAATTTTAATTTTTTAATCCATACAGGAATGGTATTTTTTGTGATAATACAACAAAATATTTTTAATTATGATTTATTAATGAACCAACCTTACAAGTTTTAATACACATTTATTTGAATCACACATTTTTAAAACAAACTGTAACATATTTATATTTTTCTAATTTAATTAACATTTTTCAAATGATAAATTTCATGTTATTATTTACAAAATATTAGATATTAAGATTTTGTATAATAATTGTAAAATCAAAAAATGTACACAATATTATAAAAAAATGCAACTTCATAATAAAACAAATTAACTACCTCTTCATATTTGACAATAAATTTAATAAATTATTATAGTTATTAATATTGATACATATTTAGATAATATTAATAAACCGGAAGTATTATATTAATAATTAAATATTGAATTGCAACAACAACCGGAATGATAAAAAAGGAATAGAATGTTACATCATAATAAGGTAAATAAAAAAAATTTGAGCAAATGAAAGTAACAAATTCCTTTCATCACTTAGATTCTAAAATATTAATATTTCATTTTTATTATATTAAAAAAATATAATATATGTATTGTATTTAAAAAAAAATTCAGAGGTAATTGGCAACTATTTAAAGTAACTTGAAATGTACCTTATCACTAAATGCATTAACATTAATCAAATACAACATATGAAAATTTACATTATTTAAATTTTCATCATACAGCTAAAAAATTAATTACATTACTACATCATAGTTATATGATCCATAGCGAAATGCAAATATAAAGGACAGTTCATGGTATTATTATACTTAATAGTTAAAAGATTTAAAAAAATATACTAATCACTTTTATTTAAAATATTAAATACTTCCAGAATCAAAAATGAAATGGATAAATTAAATAAATCACAGTATTATACCAAAAGTACTAAATGAAAATTTAATCAATTCATTTGACTCCTTTTTTCTTGTTCTTCTTTTCTTTGTTATTCCGTTTTTTAGGTTTAACTTTTTCATCATCACTGTCATTTTTAGATTCATCATAAGAGGTCTTAAAACCTTCTTGTATGCGTTGTCGAGCTATACGTGAACTGTTCCTACTACTATATGAATAATTATTTTTCTTTGGATTCATGCACACCGCCAAGTGTTTAGATAAACCCAAACATTTAACATCAATATTACACTTAGGACAGTTTACATCCTGATTTGCTTTAATAATATCCAACTCTTCAGCCATGGTTCTTAATGGTTCTTCAGGTACGTGACGACGAAAGAATTGTTTGGGATCACACATACCCAGTTTTAGTTCCATATGCATATGAAATATATTTTCACACACTATTTCATCAATCATTTTAGTTAATGTTTTCCTAACTTCAGGTGAGTATTTTTTAAGAATCATCGATTTTACAGCTCTTAATTTTAAAGAACGTTTTCTTGCTTCATCTTCGGCTCTTTTACGCAGCAGTAAATCCATTGTAGAGGATTTCAAAAATATCTGAAAATTAAAATTGCGATAAAGTTTTATTCGTAATTATACAGTTGTTTATTTAATTATAAACTGATCACAAACATTTTAGTATAAAGAATTATTTTTTTAAATAGGATATTTATTTATAATTAATTATTTATTTATTCTGTTGCCAATATTTAAGAACCTGAAAATTAATTGTTTTAAATAAAGAGTTTTAATTTGTATTATTAATAGACCTTTACAAGATTAAATTGTTGATTAATCAAATTTACTGTTTAATATTACTAGTATATAATGAAGACTTAAAATATTTACATTTGTTATAAGAAATGTTTGAAAAAAAAATTCATTATTATTTGTAATTGGAAATACCATCTACTAATACTCATCAATTTATTAATTATGCTTTCTAAAATATACCTCTTTGTTATGCACCAATTAACTAACTTTAACAGTGCAAATAAGTATATGTCACTCAAAGATAAGAATATAATACAAGATCAATTAAAAAACATAACACTCAACACAAATTATATTTTTTGTTGTAAAATATCATATATTTTTATATTAAAAAAATAATATTAATAAAATAAAATTGAATTGATAAACTCATATCAACTACACATTTTTTAATTTAAAAATTATAAAACTAATACAAATGATAAGACTTATGCATTTTAAGGAATATAATATGTAACACGAACATATTGTCAAGATAAAAATCTTAAATAAATACTTATAAAAGTATCCTACAATATTATATATTTTGAGTAATAATAATATGCTTTTTTTTTTTTTTGTGATTATCTTGTTTCACAATTATATTTTTAACAAACAAAAAAAATATCTATGATCTTTGAATACAATACATAATAATTTATTAAACTTAACATTTAAGTGCACACATAAAATATATATATATATATATGTAATTAACATTTTGTATGCAATAGTACTGAGAAATGTACTCATAATAACCTTATGACTAAATTATGAGCCAACAATTTCAATTTGTTTAACATGATTAAAATACATAAATAAATGCATTAATAGATTATTTATACATAGAAAGATATCATGTTATTTATAATCATATTATAGAGGTAGATATTGGAAATAATCATATTTTTATAAATATTAAACTGAAAATTAAATAAGTGATGTATATTAAACTAAAATATTCATCTGATCAACAACAGTGACTAACAATATAATGTAAACTATTGAAATACAAAATAAGAAAACAAAATAATAGTTGATATTATTTTTTAAGCTAAAAAAAATATTAAAATGAAAAATTATAATAGTATTTTATAAAAAAAAAACCATTAGTGAATTTGTTTGAAAAAATTAATTTTAAAACATTCAGAAAAAATTATAAATAAGTTTATGATTTGATAAAAATTTCCTATTAAATAAGTTTTAATAGGCTTAATTTTAATGCAGACTTATCAGTTGATCAATATGCATTGTATATAAAATTAAAAATAAAAAATAAATAATTAAAACATATATTTTAAAACTGAACACTACCAATTATAACTAAGAACAACTAATTATTTGTTATAGTGATATTTTTAAGCCCCATATTAAGTTTTAACATTTAAAAAACTTGTAAAAATAATAAAACTTTTCCTTAAAATATATATTTAAATTTACTATGAAATTCTTAAATACTAAACATTATTTTTGTAAACGCTAAAACAGTGGATTATAGTACGAACATACTAATGTTTTGAACATAAAAAAAAAAAAGTGAGTATAACTAAAAATAATAATTTTTTCAAAATAATTCACAATGAAACAATTATAATATTAGTTATAAAAAATATTGTTACACAAAAAATGAAAAATGTACAAACAACTACATCTAAATAAACTTATATTTAGATTAAAATTTATGATTTAATATTTTAGGAACCTTCAGTACATCTTTGAACATTCAGTTTATTATACAAGCATTCTAGCTTAGTAAGCAAAGTTTCGTTAATAAATCGTGCACTTTCTAGTGGACAATAATCATCACCCGTGGACAAAGCAATTGTAATGGCAGCTGGTTCATGTAGTATGGGTAAAAAATTAAACACAATATCCATAGATTTTGCAATATCAGGTAAGTCAGTGTGATGATTGGGTAATTCAATGTTGTCAATTGTACAGCCCGCATTGTGTACAATCAACCAGTCAATAGTATCATAATGTTTAGATAATTCGTCTACAATAAACGATAAATCTTCAAGATTTACAGCAGTCAAAGTCTCAGTAGGATAATCATTTAATGACTTTCCGTCATCAAGATGCATGAACACAGATTCTAATTCTTGCAAAAGTATTTCTCTAGAGCGAGAACACTGAAGCAAACTATTAACATCATCTCTATTAGTTGGGGAGGTATATGTATAGATTTTATGAAGATTGGTATAAAGATTGGCTTTATCATACATTGACAAGAATGGATTATTTGTAGAAAAAAAATCGCAATCGAAATCTAAAATATAATGAGGATTATCTCGTGTATACTCTGTAAACTTGTTCCGTAAAAGATCAAATTTTTCTTCGCCATCATCAAAAATTGAACTACACATGGTAAACACGAACAACTTAATTGTTCTTATGTTGATAAGATCATCTTCCAAACAGTAAAGTCCTTCACTCAAATAAAAATCAGAAGAATTTGTCAGTCTTATAACGCCCGATGTCTTGTGCTTGCCAATAGTGAACACAATTTCACCGTCGCTAAATTGCCTTGCCCACGGAGGTTTTACCCAAATAATCTTATCAAAATGACCGGCATACGCAGCTGGTAGTATCCAGTTTTCAATGCTCAATGAATCGAACAATTGTTCTTTTTCATAAACATAATCGGCGGGCATATCTTTTGGAATGGACAGATCCGGATGTGAATCGAAATGCAGCAGGACATTGCCGTACAAAGGCAAATGTTTCGAACCTATTTCCCGATAGATATACTGCAACGCATCGTTGTGGTCATCAACAACGTGAACAGGCATCGTCGAGTGTTTCTTTATTTTGTAAACCATGTTTCTAATAATTTATACAACGCACATTTAAAAACGGTGAACTCACTAAGATGTATACAAGCGGTTCCACTTACTCCGATGTTTCCGAAAACAATGTCGATAGCGAACGTGGGTGACCCGGATAGACTGGCGACGGCGAACGGCGGAAACACGCTACGGTCGTAGTAGTGTAGTCGTCCGCGAAGATGGCGAACGTCCGTCACGATGTTTGGCGTCAGGAGCAGTGCGCGACGTGAAACCGAAAGAAAATAACGAGGCAACGTAGTGGGAGGTGGTATGGGGGAGAGGTGGACGCGCGCCAAGGGATGGTTGTCGACGGACGAGGTAGCAGCGGTTAGCGTGTGGACGCGAACGAACGATAACAGCGAAATGCGTAGAACGGGAACGAACGCGACGACGAGACGAGACGAACAAAGAACTGCGGAGATAACAACGGTTGAGCACGCGGTTACGTGCGATAGGGTGTCGTCCGTCGTACGGCCGTTGCGACTGATAATACGATAATACGACGAACGTAGCCGCGGGCACGTAGTAGTAATAGTAGTCGGGCGTCGTGACCTGATACCCAGCGGTTGCGATTGCGACCGCGCTTCGTGGATGAAATGACGTTTCGACTTAACCGCGCCGTCTCCGTAGACGCCACAGGTCGCGTATTTTTATATAAGTGTTTTCTTTTGACGACATCCGTTTTCACTGGTTGTGTTCGGTATAACGTTGTTCTAAAAACATAAAAAAGTTTAGCCGTTGGTCGTTTCACCGACTCGATTACGTCGAATCGATTCTTGTTCTTCTCCTTGCCTTGTTCCCAACTATTTGGGGTCGGCCACCCTTGTCCTAAACCTCCACTCGTCTCGATTTTCTACATCCCCTACGCACTCACCAACGGCCCTCATCACGCCGAATCGATTGGGCGCGTAAAATGAACACGTAGGTACATTCTAGTATCAAGATTCACGTGTTTTCCGTGCTAAAACGAAGTCAAATCCAAAATGTTTACTCCCGTTACGCTTTCAGGTCTGTCGAACATTTCTGGCGGACGTTAGCGAGCGATGCCCAACATACTTTAGAACGAAATAAAAAGGAAGAAACAAAGCTCGGTGGTCGATTTATCGTCCACGTCGACCCTTCCCCGCGGACCGATGTCGGGGTGGAAGATAAAGAGCGAAACGAAATGGTATTGCGCCAAAAACCGTTTATATCCGTAATACGTATACTGCGGTGGCATGATTCGCAACGGGGCAGCTCGATTACCAGTTCACTGGGATTTAGCTGTTCCAAAGTCGGCACCCCATCGAAACATCGAATCTACGTCGTTTCGTGGCGCCGTTGGCGCGTTGTCAACCGGACCGATTCATTGTTGTACCGCACGGGCACTCGTGTACGAATCATTATGTTTTCGGTCTGATTCAACTTCCATCCCCCACGTTTATCGACACTCGGCTCCTGACGAATCGTCATTTTATGAGAACGTGCCGACTGCCGCACTCCAGAAAAAAACTGAAACGACGCCACTGGCCCAGGGTCTATTGCTTACCCCATGTGTCGACACGTTCAACGCTACGTGCGGACCACGCCCGACGCGTTTTCATGGTTCGTCGTGTTTTTTTTTTTTTCACTCGTTTCACATTTTGCGCCAACGTGACTCGCCCGCCCCTTGTGCATCGTTCGGGTACCATAATACTATGTTCGATCGCTTTTCTATGATATACGCGACGACGCCCTAAAACAGTTTTTTCGAGTCCGACCGACTAGAATTTTCGTGAAATGTACGATTACATTTCACCTCAAATATTATGCACACATGTCGTCGCGAACGATTTCGTGTTGTCGATAAGACGAATTTGTGGGCGTCAGGAATCGGCAAACGTTTTTGAAATTCCGTATCGCCGTGAATAAGATCAAATTCGATATAATTATACAACAAATCGTAGGACTTTTTTACTGTTGTAAGGCGTATACTACATTTTAGTATTCCATGAATTTCGTTTATGGTTTGATCATTACTTACATGCATGCCATTTTATGTGATTTGTTAACGAATCGTTCCTGTACACAACTCGACAATAATTTAGAGGAAAACTTTAATTTTTGATAAATTTAAACAGGGCCGGCGTAAGGCTAAATGACGACCGAGGCCAAAATGCCAACTGGTGTCTTTTTCATACAAAAACCCATAATATCATTATTATATTAAAAAATGTTGTTCGTGAACAGAAATGCAGAAAAATTATATATTATGCTCAACTTGAACATAATTTTTTACTGTCTAATTTTTTAGTCACGAGTCACGGCGGCTCATCGCGATCTCGATAATACCTACTACGCTACACTATAATAAATAAATTTAAAATATACTTATATTATATTAATATAAGGCTAAACAAAATAACCATGAATAATAACAATATTTCAATATAAAGCTATAGGTATTTTACATTTAAAAAAAAAATATATTACTGACATATGTCTAAAATTGTAAAAAGTAATTTCAGAGTCGCCTTACCTTTACCCCTAAATTTAAAGTTGTGAAAAACAAGTACCATGACAAACTTATTTCGAAACTAGGAACCAATAGCTTCTCACTGACATTTACATTTTTTTTATACACCCAAAACAATAATGTTTGCATTGTTTTCCTATAGGTTCGGATTACCATATTTTGTTTGGCAAAAACCGAAACAATTTCTTTTTATAATTTTCTTTTTATTGACATAACTTTTATTGATTTTTTGATTATACAACTGTTGCAACACACATAATATTTTAAGCTAACCCGACCGACGTTCTTCGAATTAAACGATTTCGTCGGTCAATTGTTCAACCTTTTATTTTATCATGTAAATATTATTACGGTGTTGTAATAAAATACAAACTTAAGTACATTTTTAAAGTCTGATTCCGGGACAACTGTTTGTCTCGAACACATATTATCGGGAAACCTGGACGCTATACTAAAAATCGGTACTGTCTCGGCCAAACCGGGACGTACGGCAGCCCTAACTATAAATAGATGCCTAGTTATTCAAAGCCAAGAATGAGGACGATACTTGGTTGATATAAAAATGATAATATTTTTTAGCACGACTGTTAATTATTACATACACGTCAATACATAATGTGTACTATAATATATGTAAATATAATTTACAACAGTATATTATATTCATTAACAAAGAATAACTAATACTATATAAGTCTGGTCTCGACATAGGATATCAAACGTACCGAAAAAAACAACATATCTAACCGTCCGTAGGTGTTGTCTATTTTATTAGAATATAATAGAATTGTATTTTGTCAACTGAACTATATATATATTGCACTGCGACGCAAATATAAAATTTGTCCTTGTATTTGACTGTTAAAAAATCAAATGCATTCAACAAAATATTTAACTTGTACATCTGATGATGTATGCATTTTATATGTTAATCTAATTAATATAATATGACCAAAAATTAACTTTATATTAGTTAAATATAATATTATTCTCACTTATTGTACGTATATTATTAATGTCGTCTGATATCTTGCGATCTATGACCTTTTTAAAAACAAAACACTTTCTAAGGCAATGTAATCATTAAAGTAATAGGCACTCTTTAGATTTACGGTTTTATTATTTACGAATTTCACAAACATTTATATTCTTTTTCATTTAACGAAATATTTATTACTAAACACAAATCAATGGTAACGAACGGACCAGTGTTTACTGTAGGTTGAGTTAAGTTCAATATACTTTTATTTATCTAATCTGTAAAAAATGTTGTGTACGTTTTTTTATTTGTTTTTGCTTTTCAGTAAACATTGAACCCTATGTACACCATGTTTCATAATAGTTCTTTCATATATTTTTATTTCACAATAATAATATTTTATCTATACTAAATAGGTTTTAGGAGTAATTAATGTTCACGGTCCACATGTACCTACTATGACCTTATGATTTCTTCGATATCATTATTAATACTAATTTATTTGTTTTTTTTTTTTTATAAATCATTTTAGCTTAATATTTACTTTTAAATTCATTAATTAATGGTTAAATTGTTTAAATAATTACAAAAAAAAAAAAAAAAATACTTAATTCTTAATTGTTTATACTAAAATTTTAATTTTTACGAATAAAACATTATTCTAAACTTATATTCTTTTTATGGATTCTATGAATTTGTATAGGCTATATAATATAATCGAATTTATAGAAGTTTTTTTTAGTTTAAGACAATATAACACTTTTTTTCTGTGTAAAAGAATTTATCGTAGGTTTTTTTCCAATTTATATTTTATAAATTAAACTTTAAATCATTTAAAAACATATTTTTAATGTTTATCATTTAATACAATATAACTCATTCAATACATTAATGGTTTTAACAAACTTATTGCATTTTAATGCCTAAATGCCTAATTTAATTTATTCATACAATTTTATAATATTATGTTTATAATAAATTATAATACAGTAAAATTTGCCTGTTAGGAAAACAGATCATTGATATGATAGGAAACAAAATTCTTTAGAACAGGACAACTGAAAGACATTGAATATAATTAGATTATTGAAACAATGAAATAGTATAAAGGTTCCTAAAAGTATGAGAAAAATATGGGTCAATTCTATATCAAACAGTAGGGGTTCTGGCAAAGAAAAACGGGTTAAGATGATTTTTTTATTAATACATAAGATAGTCAAGAAAGATGGTTAGTTATTCGTATTTAACAGTTAGATTAATAATTAGATCCCTATGACAAGTTGTCAATAACTATTTATATAAAAATTGTAGTGTAAAATTTAGTTTAAATGAAATAAAAAATAAATAGGAAATAAATAAGATTTAAATTAAATAAATAAAAATATTAAACTTACCTTTGAAAAACAAATAAATAATATATTACATTTCTTAGATATTACAATTTCCATAGTAAATAAAAATGTTGAATTTAGTGTTTACAGGGAATCTACACAAACTAATACAATAATACCACATGACTCTAATCGCCCATATTCTTAAAAAACACAATTTTTTTATTCAATTTTCTATAGACTTGAACGTATTCCATTAAATAAACGTACTTATCAACATGAAGTCAATATTATTTATAATATAGCCCATAAAAATAATTTAAATTTAAATATTATTAAAAAAAAATCCACAAACTTATTAAAGTAATAAAACATGTAAAACACAACTCATCAAATAATATTGCTTAACATATGTAATACACATGGTTGATAAAATTATAAAATGTATGTTATAGGTAAAAAGTGCATATGTCATCGACAAATAATATAATTTTTAATTATCTAGTTTCAAAATTGTAAATAAACCGCTTTATATATGATTTGAATATAAGATATCCAATATGAAATTGTATGTTATCTGATTCATGAAATAGATATATTTTTACTAATTTCATATTAAATATGTAGCTATCAAGCTGCTATACATTTTATGAAATAGGTAACATAAATTTATATTTTTATAGTTTGAACAATAGATAAAAATGTATTAGATATTAAATCATCAAAATATATTTAATTTAAAATAAATATTATATCTCATAACATTAAATAAATTCTATCACAATACTTCTTATTAACTAATTTCTAATAATAAAAATAATACAATTACATTTTTTTATTTTAAAATTAAAAAATAACATTTTATACATTTAAATGTATTAAGAAAGGAATATTACATTTATATATTCTAGTTTGATTGTAACTATTTCAGATTCTTAAAATGCTGCCCTAAGGTCATATAATACTATACTTCATTGTGATTAATAGTCCATAATTCATTCTTTCTGGTGACGTTTTAACTTCACAATAATACATGTCATGTTATCACAGCCGACTCCAGGTTTAGAAGTATCAGGAGCTAAACACACTTCAAATAACTAAAAAAGAGAAAATGATAATACAAAATAAATAAATGTAATAGAATAAACTAAAAGTTAAATATAGCATACTTCTTCACAAATTAATGATAATTTGATATCTGGGCAATGGATACGATTTGATATTAAATCAACAACTTTCTGGCTGCATAGGGTGTTCCAAATACCATCGCACGCTAAAATTATAAAATTGTCGTTCTCTGGATTTAAATCAACAGTCTGGACATCAGGGAGAGCAATGATAATTTGTTCAGTATTTGAAAACAGACTATTTGTCTTATACAAATGATCACCTAAAAGTTATAAAAGAACACTGTTTATTATTTTTATAAAATTATCTAGAATACAAATTATCACCGAAGGATCGAGACAAATTAAGGCCATGATTTATTCTTCCATCACTTGAAACTCTTCCACCAGCTGCAAGAATTCTTTTTAACTCTGCTTCATCTGTAGGCTTATGGTCTTTTGACAAATCATTAGCTTTGCCGTTCATGGATATTACACATCTGGAGTCACCAGCATTAGCAACGTATAATTTATTTTTTACTAACAAAGATACAATTGCTGTACATCCACTATCTTTTCCAGCCTGAAAAAGGAAATCAACTTCAATACAATGGTAACTGCCCATTAAACGATTCAAGTAACAGTAGAGTACATTTTTTATTAGTTAATGTTAGGTAATATGATCAATTTAACAGTTTAATTTGGAATGTATTTTAATATTAAAATAAAAGATTAAAAAAAAAAACTGCATGCCATAATACTGTCTAAAGTTATTTTTGAAAAGATAAGTAAAAACTAAAGAAAAAAAAATTTAATGTTAAGTAGATTTAAATATATATTACCAATTCAGTTTTTACAAGTTTTTCGTCATCTTCATCACCATTTTCTAAATATTTATTTTAATTAAAAAATGTTGTCAATACAAAAATGTACATTCTTTTAATATAGTTTTAAAAATAATTTATATTAATTTTTCATCAAATTTGTGTTTATTCTTGAATAATTACTGTACATATTTATCTATAAATAATAATATATTTAAATCCAATAGTTCAAACAGTTAAATAGTAATCAAAGATTTTATAATTAAAATATAAGTTCAGTATCAGATTACAATACAAACTAATAAATTCTGTTTAACATGTATAATATAAATAATATTACCATTTGAGCAAACAAAATTGATTCAAAAATTACAATTAATAAAGTAATGAAATATTTTGAAAACATATAAAAAGAAAAATAGTATAATAATTTTTTATTGAGATTGGAAAACTTCTTAATTGACAAAATAATTGTTATACTTTATAATTGTATAATAGAATTAAAATGAAATACAAACTTACCAAATAAATTGACAATCCATGATACAATTTTCTCTCCTAGAAAAACAAAAGCGAAGTAATTAAATGTTAAGAATATAATTTTATAAAATACATTTTTACTAATAATCTTATACTTTGACTAATTAGCCAAAATTAACAATCATTATATTCAATTATCAAATGGTTTTCATTTATATGAAAACTTACCGTTTTCTTCGGCTTTAACGTTTTTCAGTCTAAGAGTTCTCAGTCTTCTTAATGCCAACGGCTTGGTCAGACTGTCATCAAAATCCAGAAAAGCTTTAATCAAAGCATTTTCGTAGTCTCCATTTTTGAACAATTCATTCTTGATAAAGGAAGGCAACACCTCGACTGCATACTGAGCTACTTCTGCACCACCGTGTCCATCGAACACACCAAACAGTGATACATCATCATCGAAATCTAATATGCAGACATGAGCGTCCTGTGTGAAAAATCAAAAAATGTAAATTACCAACGTAGACGATTTTAGGATCAGCAGCTCTTGCAGATCACCGTAGGTAACATAGTATGGACACGGTCTTGCGGTTAACAAGATAATTACGATTGAATCGTTAGGCGTGACGAACGATCTCAACGGACGCAATGGAATACGTTCGGCGCTGGTTGCGACTGTACTCGTCCCGTCCGCCGTCATCGTCACGCCATTCTCACTGCGGAGCACAAAGAGGGACTACAGAACGTATTACCGCAGGTTGTACCTCTTGTTTCGCGCGCCATCCCTGCATCGCGCTGACGCCGCACGTTGACCGTTCGTCCTGCGCGTCCTGCGAGTCCTTGTCGGTGTTCGGTTTGCTCAGGAAAGTGCCCATCCGCGAGCGACGTGCCCGCCGCCAGCCCCGTCGTCGCAACGCGAAAATGATGTCCACGGCGCACCGCACCACAGGCTCCAAGCAAACGGCCACACCGGCAACTCCTTGTCTCAACAACTCTTCCGTCCGTACTGGGTCGTCCCCGATCGTCGCGCAGAACACGCGAACCGGGTGGCGTCCGAGACGGTGTTATCACGTCCAAACGCGACGACGACACGTACCGCCGAACGTAAAACGTAGTCGTGCTTCAGCGCTCGTTATCATTGCCCGTCACAACAGTGTGCTAAATTGTTACGGCCGAAGACGTAAGAGTACGTCTCTTTGATCGAATCCGAGACGGATTCCAGAGATATCCAACACGTCAACCATCGCGGAACCAACAACGGTTGTCTCTCGTCGTTCACGTTTCGCAGCAACCCGTCATTCCTATCCTTATCAACGGCGTTGCGAGTCAATTGTGATTTCCGCTATCTATTCGGATGGAACAATATTACGTTGTTGATTGTTACAATCGTACAGATCTTTGTACGTCCACGATCGAAACGTACAGTAATTATATTAAAATATACAATTAACATACATGTATCAATCTATGGATCACAATGTATCGTTTTTATCAACGACTGGGAGACCGTTTGAAAGTTAAATTTACTGTTGAAAACAGATCGCTATACCCATAACGTTTAGAAATTGCGTACTATTTTTAAACTTTTACATTTTTTTTCGTTTCATCATTGTTTACTTGATGAATTACAAAAGTTATATAATATAACAATGAAAACCCAAGTACGTTTCTATTGACTCCATCTTGTATTCAATCAGATTAATAAAAAAAAAAAAAAAAAACAGTAAAAAAGAAAATCAATGAAACGAACGTAAAGTATTGCCAAAAACGTTATTTGGAAAATATATTTTCAAGTAAGCACAAACAAAAAGAGATTGGCACTTTTGTGTACTTACAAAGCACAAGTACATAAAGTTTGAAAGTTAATTCCATTTTACGGTGCCTGTAAGTATATCAAATACCAGTCTAGTATTTTTTAAAAACTATTTGAATTACTAGTTTAGTACTTTTCTCAAATGTGCATATAAATGGTACTCAATTATTTTCTTCAAATACTAGGTATCAAAAAAGTGCCTTAGATGCTTTCTTTAATACTATCTTATATTTTACAATGATATGTACTTATTTAAACTCATTATACTATTAGACCTTACAAATTATAACTAATTAAATAAATATCGTATTTGAATTATTATAATATTTTTCAATAAAATAAAATATTTACAGTGCACAATTTTTAATATTTTTATCTTGACAGTAGTCACTTAACTCAAAAGTAATTGTGTTTTTATTTGGTAAATTTAAAATGTATATTTGTACCTATCTTTCAAAGCGTAAATGAATGAATACCTTCAACTATTATGCTTATATTAAGTATCAAAAAATTGTGCTGAAAAATCTTCCATGAATACTCAATATAAAATAAATACTTAACACGTTGAAAATGTTTTTTTCTATAACTTTTTTTACTCATTAGCAGTGGCGTAGCTAGGATATTTAAATGGGAAGGGCTAAACACTTATTTGGGCAGATTAAGTAAGAAATGTTTTAAGAGTTCACCCATTATGGGGATAATTAAATTTGGTGGTAGGCGGGGACACCAAATTTAAAAATGTATTTCCAATAGTTTAAAATAGTTTTAATAATATTTATTAAAATATAATTAATAATAATAATAAATAAACGGTGAAATCAACAAGAACTTACATGGTATAAAAATTGTAATAATTATAAAACGTGTGTACTAAACGAGAATCACCACAACTTTCACAATAACCACTAAAAATATAATAGTAATCCCGGTAAAAGTAATACGCTTATGTATTTACCAATAACGAACACCCGTTGTTTGTCAACATTTAATTAGGAGAAAAGTTTTGAAATATTTAAATACCAAATATATAGTATTATACTAGTTTAGTATATACATATAATAGATATAACCCCCTTAGCCACCCTCTTGGCTATGCCACTGCTTATGAGTAATTCATGTAAATTTGTTGCACTAAAAAATATATTTTATAGTTTTGTATGCAATTACTGATTACTGCAATTATACAATTACTGCATTATAAACTGACGAAATATGTAATATTATAAAAAAAAAAAATTTCAAATTTTTATATTTATTGTAATAAAAAAATTTTGTTTCAAATATTTTACTTCAATAATCGTGTAAAATACCACACGAAAAATGGTTGGTCTTCACATGTTAATACAGTACGGAAGTGATATTTTTTTTAGAAAATGTCATACTTTTAACGAAATAATGAAAATAAATACCAATAGAAAGTAGGTATAAGATTAATGGAAAAAAATCCTATTACTATTTCTATAGCATAATGTTAAAAAAAAAAATTTATACGAAGAATAATTCTTATGAATTAATTATTAATGAAATCATGCGTTTATAGCCCACGAAGACTTAGATTTGCAAACAATATGGAAAATTATTTTCATATTTCATTCATAAACAGCACAAAACTGAATACATTTTCTTATAAAAAATAGCAAAAAACAATAAATATGTAAATCCATTAAATTCACAATTCATTCGGTTTAAAATGTGATGAGACAAAAAGTTATTTCGGGTTAGGTAATATAACCTTGCACACAGTTCTAAAACAGTCCAACAAGAAATTATACATTATATTCTAATATATACGAACGCTTGCTTGACAGAACAATTTATATTTATTGCTGTTCAATTTGTTATTCAGTTTCACCTGCTCAATGCTAATATAATAACATTCGCTATATGAAAAAAAAAATTACTAATAATCTTCGTATTGACAGTGTCAGTAATAATCTAAAGTTACACTTATGTCAAATTAGCAATTCCGGGTGATGTTATAAAATATGGAAAAATATTTGGGTGATAAAAAAAAATAAAAAATTACAAATTGTTGCCTTTTCGCAATTCACCGACCGAAACTATTCGATGGCGCATTTTTGTCGTACTTTTTTGTTAAATCGCGTTATGAACAATTGTTTTTATTTAATGATTTATCACAAATGATCATAGAGATATTCTTTGAACAAATTTTTACCAAACGAATGTAAAATATTTTGAATTCATAACGGAAATATTGTAAAATTAGCACATTATTGTACTGCAATTATAAGCGTATGCAGCAAATGCTGCTTTCGCTGTATCTGACAATTTATCTTGGATTTAGTGGGCTAGTAGATATTTATTTGAAAGGTAAACATAGAATGAATAATTTTAAACATATTGAGTTTATAATTAAATTAAAATATAAATGTTCATCAATGTTATTCAAATGAAAAATTATAATATTATTTTATCAATACAAATCTAAAAATAGATGGATATTATTGGATAAATTCGCCGTGCCTAAACACTAGATTATACAGTATACAAATACAGACAACCACAATGACAATAGCGCATTAACCATTCAACCAGACGTGCAGCGATACGAAAACGGAATAGATGCCATAATTAGTAATCAGTAATCACATAACCAAATCGACTATTATGTTTGTAATTGAATAACGATTTTTCACTGTTACTGCAGTCTGAGTAGTGTCATTTATTACATATGTGATGTTAAATATATTTATAAAAGTATAAATTAATATACTAAATTTCATAAAAATATTATTACTTTTTATTTACAATTTACTATATTTTTTATAACTATAATAGGTTAGTCATAGAGTGATGAATCTATATGGTTAGGTTAGGTTATAGGGATATACCATATAATGATTTGGGTACAAAAGTAATTATATGAAGTTATAAAATATTAAATTTTTACACAGTGGGGCTAAAAAGAATTCGGGGGGGGGGATGCTATATAAAGGAAATAAGCGGGCTGCTTATTGTTCTTTAGGGCCGGTTAAAAATGTATGCTGCACCCGACACAAAATCCAGCGCACGCCTATGACTGTAATTGTTGAAATTTCTCAGTGCAATTATCTCAACTGAATCCGATTAATATGTCGTTGCGGTGTACAGGACGATTTTGAGAATTTCAACAAAACCGTTTCGACTAAAATCGAAAACGCCGTACATCATGTTTGGTAAATCGCGATGGATTACTGTTACATAACAGTCAGTGCGGTGCAATGCTCACAGCTACGTCGATCCATCGTGTCGATCATTGCATCGAGACCTACTACTGTTGCGGTCGTTTTGTTTTAACGTTTTTCGGTGAGCGTTCCGAGTGTTGGTTGTCAATATTAGAGACGGAATACGAAAAACGTTTGTCCGTTCGGTGGCACGGAAGAGCATTCGGAAACCGCTACGCTTATTGCTTATTATTACGCGCATTGCGATCGAAAAACGATTTCATTTTTCGTATACGTCGTGATGTCGAGCATAACCAATAACGAAAGATCCGGGCCGCGGGAAGTGTAAGGCATAATAAAAAAAAAAAAAAAAAATATAAATATTCGTGTTGCAAAGGAAACAGATTGGTATAACGTTTTATGATAAAAACAATATACCGTCGATCAAAGCAATAAATACGTTCCGCGATCGGGTCTCAAGGGAAATGATGGCGGAGAGAAGACGTTGCGAGCAAACGGGTTTTCCGCGACCGCTACAGGAAACGTACGCGAGCGCACGTATCGTTCGCCACGGATCGATAAAACGATCGGGCTGTATGCACGGGAGTAGTGCGGTGACGGTGGTCAAGATTCGGCGATCAAGCTCGACCGGATCAACGTCGTCCGTGTTACGCTAGCGTCGTCGTTTTCGATATTTTTATTTATTTTTTTTTTTTTTTTTACGACGTCTACCAAACGGAAAACCATTAGAAACCAGTATTTCCAGTTTTTTCTCGTCGTGTCCCGGGGGGCGTTGTCTGTGTTTTTTAAGGCAGAGCGTTGACCGTCGGTGAACCGCTCGTCTACGCGCGATGGACCGCGAAAAACAACGGTTGCCGCCGGTCCTGCACAAGCGGTTCGCTGTTAATTGGCGCGCGGGTAGGACGACGAACCCTTTTTCGCGGCGGGGAACGCGATACCGGTGCCGACGGCGTTGGACGCGACGCGCGTTCGTCTCCGTTTCCCTTCTTCCGATCGCAACGCGTTGACGTAGGCGTTCGACCTGTTCCGTTGCGCGTTCACGTTTTCCGCGACAAATCACGTGTTAATCGTTACACGGCAATACATACGCGCGCACCAACGCGTTTTCGAGCGACCGCAACGTTTGCGGCGACGTATAACACGTGCCAGCGGCGTACACCCGTTTTACGTGTTGCGCGCATTGGTCTGCGTCGTAACTTCGTGTCGATTGACGTTTACGCGGGTCCGAACGGAACACGACCGCCGCCGCGTCACGTTCGGATCCGACGAAAATCGCTCGCCGATAAAACCGCGTTTATAATCCGTTCGTTCGGTTGAACCGGGAACCGGTTCGCAACGGGTAGCGTCTTTGGGATTTTTTTTTTTCGGTATTCGTTGACTCGAGCCGTGCGCTCGTATCGTGGTAAAGGTGTCAGGACAATAATTACAAAGCGTTGTTCGTTTTGATCAGAATACATTATATTCAAATTCAATATAATTTTTATAATTTAATTAAAGAATGGTAATACATAATTTACCTAATATTTAATAAACACCAGGTCATTGACAATGCATAGTTTTAAAAGTAATACATTTTTTCTAATCAATATAGGACATAATAGATCTATTATATAATATATACAATTATAAATGTTTAGGTACACATAGTTGTCTTAGAAAAACAAACTAAAATTTAAATCATTAAGTACTTCAAAGATTTTTTTGAATATAAAATGAAAATTATATCAAACTCATTGTTTAAAAACTTAACAAAATAGTAAAATTATAGTTGTTTCCAAAATGTATTCATTTAAATTAGCTATAATTAACTACCTACAGAAACACATTTTAAAAATAATTATATTTTTTTTTTTTTCATATTACTGCTTTTAAAAACATTTTTTTTCGTACAAACTTCAATCGATTTAATGTTATTTAAGGAACATAAACAGGCGATTTCCCAATTAAAAGTCTGCAATAAAACAATTAATTCAGACATTTATTGGCACTGGTGAACAATGAAAAAAAATCATTCTTTTATGGACCATTTATCAAAATACACAATACCTATGCATTACATTATAGATTAATATAAGGCTTACACAACATCCAATCTTACATTTTGATTTCTTCGAAATTATCTAACCGTATTTTTATTAATTTAACTTACGAATAGTTTATTATTTTAAAATATAAATTTCTCATATTAAACAGATTTTGATTAATAGAAAATAATAGATAATCAAGTTAATTTAAACAATTTATTTTATTTTATATTCATTGGCAAACAATTAATTATTTAATGAAAATCAATTTTAATTTTAATAATTAAATTTAAAAACCACATCATGAATTTTCATAAGTTTCAAATGGTACTACAAATACATGTAAATTAAAAACTCTTCAATAGCAAAAACTGAATTTGAAGAAAAGCATAGTAAATAATTTATGTTAATAATCACATTTACAAAAAAATTATTTATTTTTAAACTCAAATAAATCAAATAATATTGTATGATTCTATTCAGGGTACATCTATTAATTGTTGAAAATTATTTTAATGTGATCTTCAAAATAATAACCAAAAATGATTTGTTTATTTAAATTATAGCTTATTTAGATTTCATTTTAATACAATATTTATTTTACTAAACAACTTGTCACAGGTAATATGGGTATATTGTTATAAATTTTTTTTTTAAATTAATATTTATTAAATTACAATTATATATTACTGAACAAACCTTTATCTTAATTTTTACAACTTGTGAATAAAAATACGGATAAACAATTGGAAAAAATAGTAATACAAGAGAAGACTGACGGTTTACATACAATTTTCTATCGAGTTTTATAAATCAGCCAGTCATGCTAGACATTCGTTAATCTATCATGAAATTATTGGAGAAAAAACATAATACAATTAAAACATACCCTGACAATTTAACAAGTTCTTTTGTAATGAACATAAATTATCTACAAGTCTTGAAAAATGTACCTGCAAATTAATAAAATTAAGCAACACCTTTTTTTAATTTTTTTTTTTTTTAGTGTTTTAAATTGTAAAACATTGATTTGCAAGCAATTTATTGTAAACAACAAATGAATAAATACATTTAAAAAAGAATATAAATGGCTGATTCAGTGAAACTATACAAATGGTATAAACAGAATAATCACAGCAAAACTTACACACTAGATTAAATATTTACTCAAAACGGTGACACATGGAATAAATTCAAACACTAACAAAATACCTACAAAATCAGCAACATTAACATAACAACACAATTTAATATAATCCTATATTACTTACTATTAATATTAACTTTGTACATTTAAAAAAATTAAAGAAAAAATAAACAGAGGAATTCTTTGCACTGTTTTGTACTATAGCTTTACAAAACCATATATTATTTAAACAAATTAAAAAAAAAAAGAGGTAGATGGATTAGGAAACAATGTTAAACATTGATTAAAATAATAATAATCATAATAATAATAATTATAATATTGATAAAAATAATGACAATAAAATTAATATTAAAACTCGCTTAAACAAAAACTATAGATATGAATTAGATAATATTAGCCTAATTTATATAATTTAATTATTCTAAAACTTATTAGAAGTGGAGGTAGTCAATTTGTACTATAGGTCATCATTACAAATATTACTATATAATTTCTTAAAGTGATGTTCACCTAACAACAACAAGAGTTAACACTTAACGTCACTTTAAACGTGGAATGTCATAACTTACAACAGAATACTGAACAAACATATTACAGATTGTCTGCACCTTAATTTAGTGCAAAAAATTCCCCAAATAATATTAATATATTTCTTTACTAATAAACTTTACTTAAGACACCAAATTGTACTCTGAGTTATGTACCAAACACGGTAATCATTTTGTTTCAATTATCACTAAAAAAAAAAATATAATAATAAATCATATAATAAAATGTTTGTAACAATAAAAAATAATAATATCGTTAATCACAATAATATAATGTTACGAAAGGTTAACTTACACGCAAAGTTAAGAGGCTTAATGCAACTTAAGAGTTGGAAACTATGTCTTTAAACAAATAAGTGGTATAACCAATTATTTTACCAGTGTAAGATAAACTTAAATAACAAATAAACATGTGTAAAAATTGTATTGAATCTTACTATTTGTTTAGAGTATGTTAAGAGACTGCAAAAAAAATTTGAGTATGTTTTGAGGTAATGAAGTATAGGTAAAAACATATAATAAAATTCTTAACGGGTTAAATAACAAAATAAATAATAATAAAACAGCTTAATCTAAAAAAAAATAAAAAAAAAAAACTATAACATTGTGGTATTAAAAATACTTGTACTATCGTTACATTAAAACTACAGGAGGCGAAATGGTAAGTATATTATGACTTATGTCCCCGCCGCAGTTCGCCTCTTTTATATTTTATTAATTAAATTATTATTATTTTTTTTTAATTTTTTTTAAATTTAAATTTTTTTAATCATAAAATATTCCTTATTTTAAAATTTGTACATTAAGCCGAAAGTTATTTAATTAAAATAGCAATGACATTTCAATTGAACTATTAATTGCATTGTTGACAACACAAAAACATAATCGAAAATATATATATGCCTAAAACAATATTTTTTATATAAAGATGTATGTGAACGACAAGCGCTTTAACATTGATTCCAAATATAAAAATAAATTTCTATTTGGATTATATAATCAAGGTATACATGTATAATATATAATTATTTTTAAGTATGCATAATAACACAATAAAACAAATGCTGGCTTCGATTATATTGTGACTAGTGGAGCAATATTATATGACTAGTATAAAAAAAAAAAAAAAAAAATGAAAAAAAAATATTAAAGGCTTCAAATTTGGAAAATGAATGGTACATCTTTAGACATTTGCATACAATTAAAACGTTTTATCAGGTACAATACACATAATAGATTTTAACTATAATATTCACCTTGTATAATGTATTTGAAATACATAGGTGATATATAAAGCACATTGATAATATAAATAGTTCATTAATAACATGATATTTTGTAAGTAGATTGTTCTAGGCTTTATTTTTTTTTTTTTTTTTTACTTGCAATTAAGTTTTTAATTGTACTATAAATCAAAAATTAAAGGTAGTAAATATATTAATTAAACATTTAATTTTTTTATAATGTGAGTCCTTGTGAATAAGGTTTCCAGTTAAATATATTTAGGAAATTAATTTTTCTATAGAAATGTAAAACATTCAATACCCTTTAAACTATCAAATTCAAAACAACTTTTTAGTTAATGGAATTTTTAAATGCCAATAATCAATGCCTCACTTTTAACAAGATTTTCATAATGTATAATTTTGCACTATAAACCAGTTCATTTGTCACATTAGTATTCAACAAAAATATGAATAATCCCCCCTTTCTCCCCAATCATATCTATATATTTAGACCATTTTTTATATAAGGGCTCGAATTTTCTAAAATACAAGAGTAACAATTAACAACAAAAACCAGCTTTGCTGACTAATAAATGAATACAAATTATATTATAATGTACCATTCAGGGTCAATTTTGTTGTTTTATCAATATGTATTAAATGATAAGAGAGCTGCTTTATGACTTAACTAACAGCATATTACTATAACTTATGGAGACATAAGCAATCCACAGAATAAACATTAACATTTTTAATATTATAAATAATATATTATAGGTTATACTTGAAAATATAACGTGTAAAATCATTGAGGTAAGTTCACATTGAAAGCGGTGTCATAAAAATGTATTTTCACCTAAAAACTAACACCACTTTCATCAGTCTTAAGAGTTGCAGAAGTGTTTATGGTTTACATTTGTACTTTAAAGGCAGTTAGTCTGCAGTTTGCTTATGTACCAGACTATTTTATATTCAACTGGTGGTATAGTTAATGCTTAAAAAGAGGTATATATATTTATAAAATTAGAGGGAGGGTAAAATATTTGAGTGAGGTAGATTTGTTAAGAGTTATTGATTGTTATTTGCAGTTTGTGGAAATGTTGGATTTGATTTCACTGCAATTTCTGTTTTATGTTCTCTTGCAATATGTCGTCTCACTGTATTGTTCCGTGTAAATGTACGCGCACAAAAAGGACACGGCACTCGAATTCCTTGATGCCTCTGTCTTATATGAGCTCTAAGATTTGTTTCGTAACCATATAACCGTTCACAATATGGACATTGTAATTTTTTCCCTAAAAAAAACAATAGTTTATTTCTTTGTTATTAGATGGCATTCTTAGAGTTGACGAGTAGGTGACAATTTGTATAAATATACATTAAACATTTAAAACATTATTGTAATCTTATTGTAAATAGTTATTTTTTATACACAATTAGTGAAGATTTAGATATTAATGGTATTATATTCATTTAGATTTGTCCATATAGCAGATTTGTTCTGGATGTAAAGTCAAATTAAGTTACAACATATTTACATTTTAAAATAAAGAAAAAAAATATTTTATTATTTCTTAAGAAAACTGATTTTTTTCAATAGTAACCAATATTTGAGATCATTAAATAACTGAGAAGGATATAAAATTGTATTATTAGCTTTTTATAACAAAGAATGGTATAGCAGAGTTTGTTAGATATTATAAATATTAGTTATCATTGAGAGTATATTGCTCAGTAAATATGTAATTGTCAATATGTTTAACTATAATTTAATGTCATATTAGAATAAAAAAATTCTACAAATGCTTTTTTCTATTTAAATAAAATAAATTATTAAAATAAATAAAATAACACTATAATCTATTACTCAGAAATATGAAGAGAAAATGTAATTTATTATTAACCTGCGATTATTAGTTTAAATTTAAACACAAATAAAATGCAAATATTTGTTTTTTAAATCTACTTAAGTTGAAACATTATAAATTAGTATACATTACCATCAGCTGTTATGGTAGTCACAATATTTTTATGAGATGTATCTATCTTCCATTGATTCGGAGATGGTGGAGTTGTTCCATTATCTGGTGCTTTCCATTCATTTGTTGTAGTTGTATTTTGAGGAAATTCTGCAGTATTTGCCACAGGTTCAGATTTTATTCGTAAATCTAAAAAATTTTCCATGTGAAATAATATTGAATTATTAATAAAATAATGTGTATTATATGATTGCGTTATATTTTAGTAATTTGAAGTAATTGTGTTTATAAACTATAATAATTTATGTAATATAAATAATGTACCTTCTCCGCAGTTATTAGAGGTCACATTACGGTAATGATGAGCTGAAGTAGAAGCATCTACAGGACCAGAATTATTTGACTGAGGCTGATGAGAATTTTCCAAATGGGCCGATATATGTGCACTGTAGGTTAAAGAAAGAGGAGATTCACGTTCTGGTCTGGAACCATCTCTTAAAACAGATGCTCGTGTAAGTGTATCGGAAACTGGAGTTGTGTTAGGGCTGTTATGGTGTGCTCGTTTGTTTCTTTGGGGATCAGGTGATAAAGGGTGCTGTTCATTTGATTGACGATAATGATTTGGAATCTGACTAAATGAGGTAGAGGGATGCTGAGTTTCCGTGGATCCATTTTGTTTTAGTCTTGTTGGAGAATCTAGTGCTGTTTGGTTTTCATTATTATATTGATCATGCTGAGGTAATAGTGTCAATTTATCATATTCAAATGACAGGCCTTTAACCTAATTAACATATTTAATATACATTTTAAAATTTAGTTATAACAAAAACACTTTTAATACAAACACCTAAATATAATAAAACAATATCAAAATTTAATTTAAATATTACACTCATACAAATGTAAAGGAATTTAAAATTATTATTTTCACCTGTAAATTATCAGCAGTTTTTAGAAAACTAGAGAGTCTTTCTTGAGATATTTGTACTTCACCACGGTACATGAACTCAAGTAACGATGCCATGTTTGTAGACGATGTCCCATCAAGTATAACTATTAAACTTGATCCTAGTGGAGTAGCTTCAAATATTTCTTGAAAATGTTTACTGCATGCTGCCAGAATTAGTTTGTGAGCTTTGAAAGTTTTGCCTATTCAAATAATGTAAAATATTAGATAAACAATTAGTTTATCATAAATTTAAGTAGGTAAAGTAAGAGTAAAATACAATTTTTGTCAACAATAAATTAATATATTACCTTCACAAAACAATGATACATCTGTCAAACTATCTGACTTTAAAAGGTTATCAAATGCAGTTACAAGATTGCTACTAAAACTATTCCACTTTAGACAGAACTGCTGCTGAGGTTCCATTCCAGATTGTTGTTGAAACAGTGTTTAAAAAGACATAACAGTGGCCCTATTGAAATTAAAATTAAATTAGATTATAACAGTGAATTGATAATTACTAAAAACTGTAACCATTATTTAAATAATGAAATTAATAAACAATTAAAAATAATTAGGTGTTTTTGATAAGTAAAATAATTATTTGTTTGATGATAAAATTATCCATAGTGTAACTAATTATAAATTGTTCCGAGTGATTGAACCTTCTTTTACGATTATGTTTAAAATGTGAAGGGGTAGTTTATGGTAATAGTGTACAAGTTCCTACCACTAATGACTATTAAACATAACAAAACATTTTATATATGTAAAATTTAACCATAAATATGAATAATTTATGAAATAGGAATTTTTAGTTTAGTTGATTCTAAAATGTTTTAAATCTTTGTAAATATAAATTAAAGTAATATAGCTAAATCTACATTCATTTTTCATTTTATTATGTTTAATGTTTGGACTGTAATAGTTACAAGTTTGTACTTGTATATTACATTTTAACACTGAATAGTTAAATAACAAACCTAAAGTAAATTACATGTTACACTTTAGCCATAATTTTCATAATATATATAAATAGATAATCCCTTAGATCTGTGGTTCCTGAATTGTGGTCGGCAGAGTCCTAAGGTCTCTGTTTGATTTCCTATAGAAAAGGTAAGAATGTAGCAATTATCGTTCATTATTTGAAACAACAAGCGTATATATTTCTACGAGACACAATCAACTCAGATAAAATTTACCGATACATATAAAACAGTATTAAAACCTCAATAGGAAAATATAATTTTTTAATTTTAGATAATACGTATTCCCATTTTAATATTTCCCAGCCAGATATATTGTATATAAATATAATATTAAATGTACACTATCTCTTTTTGAGTTTCTTCCTATATAAATACATATCATGTGTAATATTCTGTGTAGAACACGCGCAAATAAAACTTAATATTAAATATTTTTAGGGCTCCATGAGAAAATATTGCTTATAAACATGCTCCATCGCTGTTTTAGATAAATAAATTATCGTTTATTCTTTATATATAATTTTAAACATCATTTATTCTTAATTTCCATCAAAATTAAATTAAGAAATAGGGTCAGTTATCATATTGATTCTTCATTGGATAACAAAAATTGTATATTCCACTTTGATTTTAAAAACCTTTTTTAAACTTAAAAGTGATTCAAAACATACTTATTTATAAATTTTTTTTTGTAAAAATAATTGATCTTTCAAATATGAAGTAAGATTCATATAAAAATGTTATTTCATTAAATAAAAGTATATAAAAATTATGATGGACAGTGAATATGTTTAACAATACAAATTCAAAATATATGTTATTTTATATTAATCGATATATAATTATTCTATACTTAAAATATTTAACTCATATATTTGTATAGTTTGATCTCTTAAAAAATATCCATGGATTTGTTTTATGGCCTATAGAAAATGTGGTTTTATTTTTAAAAACTGTCATAAAAACTACAGAAAACGATCTTAAATTATCTGAAGAAACACCCGTCTTCTTGGTTTTCATTGTAATAAAAATAAGATATTTTAAATTAATTTACTATAGAATTTTATTTGTTTCATTAAAATAAAGTTTTAATAAATCAAAATTTCATTATTTTATATTATTTATTATACTTTATAGTATTGTTTAAATATAAGAAGTTAATCTTTTAAATATCTATAGAAATGTATCTAAATCTAATAAACATTTATAGATATCTAATAGTTATTATATTTTAATTTGAAAAAAACCATTTTAACTCAAATTATATGATTTGTAAAAATGGAAAAGTAAAAATATATTATTTGTACATAAGAAAGATAATTATGAAATTGTGGTTACATGTTCAAATAACTGTGTTTAAATATATTTATAACATAATGAAAGTCATTGATATAGATACTAGAACTAGATTCCAATAAGAATTAAAATTTTGATATTTTATTTATGCACATCACTAAAAATATTTAGATTATTACAATAGCATAATAAACTGTTAAAAAGTTTTATTTGCTTTATCTAAAATTGAAGTATAGAAGTGCTGCACTAAAATTTTGTTGTACACAGATAGTTTTCAAGTTAGATATTATTTAAAATCAGCAAATAGTCAATACTTTAACAAGTGACTAACCAGACTAGTTTCAATTTATAAAATTAACAAAGTTTAACATTTTTAAACTTTGATCGCACAATATTTTATTGAGAGAAAACTATTTAACACTAATACCTAATGAATTTAAGTACATATAAAATATAAAATTAGCAGTTAATTAAATTATTAATTTATTTATATAGGTATACAATACTAAAAAAATATTACAAGAAATACCCAAGTTATGTAATTTATATTTTTAATTTACTATTGTTTGATAATATGTTAAGTGATTTGTTTAAGGATTCCTATTTATAGTTTATTAATTTAACTATTACAATTAAACAAGAATTTACAACGAATAAAATAACTATTCTTAATAAGAAATTGATGAATGTAGATGATTTAAAAATATCAAATACAAAATGTGTTAAATCAACAGAGAACATATTATCATAATAGGTACATTAACTTAAAAAGGTAGTAGTAGGTAGCCGATTAAAATCATAGTTTACTCTTAAGTGTATATTGAATACATCATGTAAATTATCATATTCATGAATAACATTGACCTGTTTTGGATGTATTTACCAAATAGATGTTTATAATTCTATTAGCTATAGAAATAGATGTATATTATACATTTCTATTCACTGGAATACTTTTTGTTAATCCTTATAATAAAAGTTATAACAAATCACCAATAACTTGTAAATAACAAGCATATTTTTTTATGGTGATCGTTAAGAAAAATTAAAAATATTGTCTTATTGATAATAAATATATACTAATATTGTTATATAATTAATGGAGATGACACAAATTGAGATTTAAAGTTACTATATTGTCATTAATAATTTAACATTATCTTGATTAAAAGATATCAATTTATAAACATTTTACCTACAGCTCTATTTCTTGATAACATTAATTCTTTGTCTTATTGATGCAAAGATCAATAACCTTTGAGTTAACATTAAATAATACATGTTTTTTTTTATCAGTTAATATAAATTATTATTATTGATAAGCTAAGAAATTTGTATCGGTCAATAACAAAATTAATATATCCGATACAAATGAAAACATAAAACATCTACAAATAATTCTAAATCATAACTTAGATACTATACAATGTTTATTATTTTTTCACAGTTATTAAATCGAAAAAAAATTATCATAACTAGATAATTATAACACCAACACAGACTTGATAATCTATTATCAAAGCTATGAATATTAAGTGTATTTTATCACAATAATATGTATAGTTGTACTAGGAACTGGTTGCAGGTTCTTAAAATAATAAAGAATTCAGAAAAACAGGTTTGGAAAGATGAAAAGTAGGTATTTTTAGATTTGATGATCTCATCATGTAAACATTGGTTGGTAAAATACAATTTTATGTTTTGTTGTTTTTTTAAGAATGTGAAAAAGTGGAAAATAATTTTGAATAGACTATATGAATAAGAAACAAGATGGAGATACAGATTAATTACTGGAATATGCAACTGAAATAAGGAAAAACCAACTCAAAACAACTCTTCAACTATAGTAACGATTATACAAAATTATAGCAATTTATATTGTGTTGTTGTCTGACGACTCTGTGCCAAGTCCAATAAAAATAATACAGTTAAGGATCACATTGTGATGCAAAGTAACAAAGTGTATAAAAAAAATACCTAATAATATTATTTAACTCACCGATCAGCAGGTTGTGGCACGGACGACTCCGTCAAACATCCATGGCATCGAGGTAGTCACCTCGGTCGTCGCGTTCTCAGGTCTGCGCAAACACACAAGTTTACATTTATAGAACTGTTTGATACACACCTCTTCTAGTCAGTATATATATTTATATTAATTAATTAATTTAATTTTTTTTTTTTTTTTGTGGGAGGTAGGGTTGGCGATGAGGTGCCGGGCGCGAGAGGATACGATTTGAGCGAACGGAGTCGACTGTTTAGGGGTGGGTTCGGCGGGTTGCGATTTTCGATTAATCGTCGATCGTGCAGCACACGCAGTCACCGCGCGTAATGGCAACTAATGACATCAGCAGTCGCCGGGCGCAACGTCTTTGCGGACAATGCAAGTGCAAACATTTGCATAACGCGCAGCAGACGACCGTGAAACAGCGCCGTGTGCGCGCAGCAACCGCTGAGGAGGTGGTCGAACGGAGTATGTGTGTCTGGCCGTCGCGAGCCAACCGACGTCAATGCGGGTACGTCCTCGACGGGGGCGCCAGCAGCGTCTTTGCCATGTACTCGCGCGTACGATATCGCGTCCCGCGGCGGTTCGCGCGGTTAACAACTCGGACGGTGACGGAGGGGGTGGGGATGGTCGGTGGAGGTGAAGACGAAGAGTATCGGAGAGAGAGAGAGAGAGAGAAAGAGAAAAAGAAATAAAACGAGTACAACCCGTACGGCGGGTAGTAGGTTGCACGCACCACGTCGAAATAAAATACGTACACGTACACCCGAACGGAGGGCGCGCGCGAACGGTTCGGGAGAGGGGAAAAAAAACGAAGCACCACCGTGGTAAAATATTTAAGTGGAAAATTGTCGAAAATCAAAAACGAAGCGATGACGGCACAAGGCGACGGCGGCGTCGAAGTGCTGCTCGGACGGATACGTGTGCACACGTCGGAAGAGAAAACGCATAAATATTGAGTGAAAAAAAAAAAAAAACAAAAATCGCGATTCGCGAATCGTGTCGAAATTGACGGAGTACGGAGGCGGGCAAATATTTTATTTTATTTTTTATTTTATCGTTGATGTTTTTTGTTGTTGTGTTCATTACCTCGGCGTATGAACTCCCGCACGAGTGTCGGTGGCGAAAAAAATTGTTACAAATTAATTAACACGGCGGACGTGAAAAAAAAAAAAAAAAAAAATTGCAATCCTGCAACCAGGGAAGAAACGCACTCGCTCTCACACACGCACAAGCACACACGCACACACACACACACACACACACACACACACACGGACGCGCGCGCAATCGTTTACGCTCATTCACACACTCGCGCGAGACGCACACTCGCAGAACGGCACAGCGGTCCGGAAGGCGAAAATGGCATAATGCAGTAGGTCAAACTGATGAGTCGCGTAGTTTCGCACTGACGTTTTTGCATTGGGCAAAATCGCACTAGCTGCGAGTGCGCACTGTGCGAATATCGCGCTCGGCCGCACGCGGTTTTCCCCTCCGGGCGGCAGCGACGGCGCGCGCGCGCGGGCGCGCTCGGTTCGACGGCCACCGCCGTCGTCCCGCACTGCCCACCCTGCCCGCGGCCGTGGCACCGGACCGGCGCAGCGCGCGCAATGTGGTCTAGGCGATGTGATTTTTTTTCGCACTCCCCTCCGCGCCCCCATAACCCCGTATCGACCGCGCGCCGCAGCTCCTACACGGGCGACGCACTCGCACGCACACACGTTGCGCCGCGGCTCGCGCAATCGGGTCGGCCGACCTCGTCAGCCGTCGACGCACCTATTGCGGCGGGTGCGTGTGCGCGCGCCGCGCTCGATTGCGTATGCGTGTGCGTGTGTGCCGCCGCCGCCGCCGGTCGACCTGTCGACGGCGTACGCGTGGGCCGGGCGGGACGGGAGCGGAGGGATCGTCGGCGATGCGACGCCGCCTCGTACACGCCGTCGGAGGACGTGCGCGCGACGGGAGAGGTGAAGACGACGTGCACGGTGTTGCAGCGCCCATATACGTTGCAACACTGCGTTGTTCTTCGACCTTACACGAATTGTGCGGCGGTGATGGCCTTCGGCGGCCCGCAACTCGCGCGAGAGACCGAATCGCGCGCGCACACGCCAAGAACGCCGCCGCGCGAAGGTTTTTTTTTTTTTTTATACTCTCCTATATACTCTCCGTTCCATTTAGCCCATTTCGCTACGCTGCCGCTATTTCGTTTTTACCCTCCGCCGCCGCCATCGCTGCCGTTACTGCCGCACGCACTCACGCAGCACGCATTGTAATATTGTGTTTCGTCTATTTTCCCCGTCGCTCGTTCGCGGAGCGCGCGGTTTTATTTTACTAGTTATTTTTTTTTTTTTGTTTTCCCTACCCGTATCCCCCGCCCGCGCCCCGTTGGTCACGCGCGTTATACCGGATCTCCGAAGGCCACCGCGGGCCGGTGGGGAAGCGCACCGCGACCGCGCGTTCTCGTTTTGCCGCGCAAATTTCGCACGCACGCACTTTGTCCGCCGCGTACGGGTTACCTCACTACATTATACGTGCGCCCGTCCGACAACCAGTTTTGCGGCGTTCACCGGTTATCCGCACACACACACACGCGCGCGCACCGACCGGCCAATAACGTACACCGGTGCTGCGTGCACGTACACGCGGAGAGTGTACACCGCGCGCGCGTGTCCCGAAAATGCGTATACGGGGCCCATTGTGCCGAACACCTTTTACAATCGTACCGGAGTTACCGCCTCTATTCATACGCGGGGTTACGCGGCCGAAACAATATTGTACGGTATTGTTTACTCCTGTAAATAGTGTGTACTACGTATTATATCACATGCCCATTATGATGCGATGCATTATTATGTATACGTACATACGTACGTACGTAATAGACGTTTCGTTTGCGTTTGAACGTGTCGCTGTGTCGAAACACTTAAAATTAAACATTTAAGCGAACAGAAAAGAGTGTTGATTCGAGCGACACTCGAACGCCGCACGGTATCTAATGGATAAAATGTGTACAAATGTATTTGTATACATGTATATGGATTTGTTACGTTTCGACCCGAACAATGTTTAAACGATTTAACGTGTTATATAATACTCCGTTTAATTTATAATATTTTAAACTTGAATTCGATAAAACGGGATTTACACAATTTTAACCGTGACGTTAGATGTTAGTTTGATTTTCCTACAATCAAGTCTGCCGAGTATTCCGCTGTTGCGCGTAATTTTCACCGATTTTTTTTCCGTTCAATTCCGGTCACAAACTTCGGACAATCGATGAAATGATGCAATTATTTTTTGTTTTTTCAACTTGCTTTAAATTCAAACGATGTATAAACATCCGGGAGACAGGGATAGACAACAACCCACACCTATGCGCGTATTATTCTTCCCACGTGAGTTCTCATAATTAAACCAAATTAATTTCGCCGCCGCAACACAAACAACAAATCGTGTTACCGACCGTTAACATGCGCGCACGTAACACACACTGTCGAGTGTTGCACACCGCGAAATTCGAAAACATCTCGTTTCGGTGCCGCGGCGCGTAATAACATTCCGCCGAAAATAATTGACGGTTTCAGGCCGGGATGCAATAATTATTATCGAGGTGTAATCGGGGAGCCACGTCGTCGTAATCACCTCCGCGGATTCCGCATGATCCGGTGATGTACGTTATTTAGTTTATAATTTATGCGCGATATTATTGCGTTGCTGCCGCGACGTCGTTTTTTCGAACGCGGCAGGCACGCAAATTTTTCGTTCGCCGCTGTTAGGTTCTGTTGTACACCGTGTTACAGGTAGAGACATCCACGAGCCACGTACGGTTCGCCTTCTACTTCGCGTCGCCGGTTACAATATAAATACGGCATGGGCGTGACGACGGTCGTGTCGTAAATCGCGCGATTCCGGCGGGTTTTCGGGTGCGCGCTCTCGGAAACCGTGGCACAGGACCTCTTGCGTATTCATCGTTCCGCGGCCCGTACGTTTCCAAGAACGGTCGGATCGTTGTGCAATATATTAACACGTCGCAGGACATATTGTTCGGCTGCGGCGGATGAAACGAGTCGACGACGTTAAGTATACGCTGCCGATTCCGATCCGGTACCCCGTTCCGACGCGCATATTCGTCGGACAATGCGTTTTCGTAAAAAACGTATAAAAAAAAAAAATAGAACCCTTTCGCACGCGGTTACTATATCGAGCTGTGTGTGTACAGGGTGATTCGTTAACGCGACTCGGCATTCTGCGTATCATACAGCACCGGTCCGAGTACGGTGTTTTTTTTGACAGCACATAATAGTACGATAATAGATTTGTTAATTTGTTACAAACCGACTCGGTGCATCAATTCATCTCATGTATCAACATTAATAAAAAAAGGTTGCAACATCTGTAGATGACGCGAAATTTATTTATGAAACCGACGATACAATTGTATCATGTCCACGTATTTGATTTTCTATTTATTTTTAAAACCTGTAAAAGGGAAAACATTTGGGATCAACAATTTAAAATATGAAATGTGGATTTTATTTCGACACGCCGTTCTATGATGTATATTTTCTTTTTAAAATCGAAATAACGGGGAATTAGACTGTATAGATTTTTTTTACTTTTATAACAACCGCTAACCGGGTTAGGCCCACCCGCCGAGATGGATCGCCAATGGAGTTAACTCTAATAATAGATAAAAAGTTTTTAATGATATTTCAAGTTACAACTATGTGCATATTCAGTCATTCAGACTTGATATTCTCACCAATAATTCTATTTAAGGTATAAAGTTAAAATTTGGTCTAAATTTGAAATCAAGAGTTAATTCTGATTTTATCCGGAAAATAAACAGAGGGGATGAATATATCTCGAGTACGGCACCATATTCGAAAGGTCGATGCAATTCGCCGGTCTGCGAAGCTTCTTCAACCAGCCCGAAAGGAAAAAGTATTTCAAAGAAATATCACGTGTTTTATTATCAATAATTATTTTCGCAATATAATACTATTTTATATTATTATCGTAACAGCAGTAGTAATGATAATTATAAATCGAATGCTTCCCATCGAGAATAACTAGGTAGCACGTCAGGCTTACAGTGTTCGATTATGATAAAGTAATGTATTTATGTGCATCTCGTTTTTTATTATTGCGATTAAAGTTTCACCGACATTGTTATCATCTGAACTGAAGGCTATAAATGAATGTACACACTTCCTACAACGTATTTGCCGATAAGTTTCACGAAGTAAACACGCACATGTTCCTAAACGTACAATGGTCATCACTCTGTATGCTCGCTGTATATTCGTCTACGTAATCATATATTTTTACATATATATATGTATATGAATATTTGCATATTTGTATACACAATACATACTATATTTTATATTATAATAGTTTTGTTCTTTATTTTTTTCTCTACGTTTTTTTTTTTTTTTCTTCTATCCTTTCCCCCTACCGTTCCGACGCACCGGATAGAGCAGCTATTTGGCAATGTCAAGTATATATTTCGCTGCACACGCACGGCACGGCACGCACGCACGCACATGCACGTGATAATAGTGGTCCTGGACCGCGGGGCATTGTAATATGCGTACGGCCGGTCGAGGTTTTACTTTTTCGTACATACGTAATTTTTCGGTTCTGCGCCACATAGGTGTATTGTAATATATTACGCGCCCGTGTAGCCGCTGCTACCACACGTCTTTTTCTACACATGTTCACAAATATTATCCGTACGTTTATACGTGCGCGCGCGCGCGTACACGTTTCACATGCACGGTATATTTGGACGGATTATTAATGCAGAAACATGTATCCACCACCGCCGCCGTTGATATACATTATGATAATAATACGAGTGTGCGCGCGCGTTTGTAAATGATTTGTTGTTAGCGTTTTATGTAATCAATAAAACGATACCTCCGACCTTCAATACGTATACGTATTCTACACACCGTGTGTATACCAATGCATTCGGCGTAATAGTATCGTTATATTATATATACGCGCTATGCAGCCGATCGAACAAAAATTATCTTTTTTTTTATTAGAGTAATAATACCAATAATAATAATGATGATGATGATGATAAAAACTCCGAGCCTTTATCCGTTACGAATTGGCCTCGGTGCCATAAGTTGAGTGTAGGACCGTTTTACATATGGTTTTTTTTTTTTTTGGATCGCACCACGTTTTCTCCCAAAATCTATAGCTGTAGACTAGTATGTATTCTCTGCAGCAGAGTAGAGGTTTTCTAGTTTCGACACGAAAAAATGCAAACGTTATTAAAATAATACGATGCGTAGCGTACCCGTACCAAGCAACACTCGCATTTGGGGAAAATTATAAACTTTTTATTAAATAAGCACGTGTTCTATACAGTTGATGTGTGTTTGTTTTCACATCAATGTATAAAATATTAAATATAATATTATATCTATAATAATATTTTTTCTGGGTGTAAAACAAATTTTTGCTACACAACTTACAACTGTTGTACAATCAAATATGTGAAAAAAAAATAACATACAAATTTATACAGTTTAAAAAATAGTTATGATTTCAAATATTTTTTTGGTATCGTTTAGATTTTTTTTATGTTTTAAAGTTTATTTACAAAGCATTTTTTCATGTAGGTATATTTTTTCATAAAATATTTTAAATGTATATTTATTTTTCTAATAATTAATAGGAAGTGTTTCAAAAATGTTTTATGTAATAATACTAAAAAATAACATAACGATCTACACATGAATATATTATAATTTAGTACCTATAGGTTTATATGTAAAATACTTTTTAATATTCACCTTAGGTGTTTTGTGTTGGAAATTTTATATAGGTAGTAATTAAACTCAACTAAGATATAGTAAAACAAATATATATTATGACTATATATAGTAGTAAATAATAACAAATAAGTTACATTTTTGGAGGTCAGTAACTCTGCAGTTGCAATATGTAAAACAACATAATTTACAAGTGCGCACAATATTATTAAGATTAAAATATACCATAAAACTATAAGGTACCGATTTAATAACAATTTTTAAATACCGCCTTTATCTTCTTAGAAAAGAAGTTTATACTTATAAATTATTTATATATTGATGTATACTATGTTTTATAATTATTTATAAAACATAAATTTATAAATTGTCCAGAACTGATTGCACGACTTAACCTCAAAATAAACCTTATAATTCTAGAAATTTACAGTTTTTCTATCAACCAAATATATATATTATTATTTTCCCAATCTAATATTTTAATGTATTTAGAAAACTGTAAAGAATATAGACTTATTTCACTCTTCTATTAATGATCTTTCTTTGTGTATTCATTAATATTTATTTTTATTGTTAATATTTTTTACATAATAATATGCATTATACGTAAATGCACCTTGATTTATATTTTTAAATATCTTTTAACTGTCTTGTATATTTAAAATGTAATTGGAAGTTATTCCGTAATACACAATATTATCATTATAATCATAGGCGGACCCAGAGTTTTACATTTGAGTGTGCTTTATCATTTTTTTGGTTATTTTTTCAAATTATAAAGGGGAGGCTATAAACATATACGTGTATACCGTGTTATGATTTAAATTCTAAAAATAAAGGCTTCATTAATGATGTACAATAACGATTGGTAAAAAATACACGTAATTATTATTTCAGACTTATTCTGAATACTTGCAGTATTACTTAAAAAAAACTAAAATGTAATTAATGTGTATGCACATATATTCTTAATTGTAACTATTCAATTTTTTTATTCACATTATTCACATTAGGGTGTACCAAGGCACACCCGGCGCATCCAGTAGATCTGCCTATGATTATAATAATACTGCAATCGTAAGTATCAAAGAAATAATAATTTTCGAAAACAATAATTTTATTGTTCGATTAGCTTGTGATTTACCGATATTTCAAGACAAATATAATTATACGTGAAATTCGAAAATCCTAATTAAAACAGCTATTTTTCAGGACACAGAAATCGGGTATTGAAACCATCGCATTGCTTGGCTTATTCAGCATAAACGAAATTTTATTATAAGGCTAGGTTCACATGGACGCGCGTACACGTGAATGCATGCGCATTTGCCTGCCACAAAACATGCTTATGACCGTTCAGATAGCTGTGTGTTATTTTGCTTACGAATGTCGAACGTGAATGTTTAATAGTTTTAGTTAGCATAGTTCAGAATTTTTTTTCTTTTCTGCATATTCAGAACCGCAAAAACAACTTTTTCTCTTTGTAATTGGGTTCGAGTATTCCTTCATTGTCATATCCCGTTTGACAGGCCTTTTTTTCGATTTTGTTTATTAGAGTAACGATGTCTACTTCCATATTTTTTAAAAAAATGATTGACTGAAAAGTAACACAATGAAACGCGAGTATCATCTGAAAAATCCGTATCATAATCAGAACCAGTGAGAGGGTGATGGCAGTGAGAGCTAGTGTCTCGGGGCCTGTACCTCCGAGTAAGTCCGTCGTCTCAGTCTTTTATACAAAATTATTCTATAATTTCATTAGTCGTGCAAAGAGATGCAAATTTTAATATTTTTTTTTTTTACTAATGTATGTATAAGTATTTTGTATGTCTTGGCCTAATAAGGGCCAATAATAAATATAATAAATATAATAAAGGGGGCTTTAAAAAGTTCTCGCCAGCTCTGATCATAACAACAATATTTCAATTCATGGTAACTTGCTCGTGTACGTGTAGAAATAAATTCTTGCGTTGTTATCGCAGTTGACGCGCGTCAAGTGGACGATGTATAAGAAACCTGTATATTTAAATACGTTGTTTAACACGCGTCCATATGAACCTATTATTATTATTATTATTATTATTATTAATTATTATCACATCAGTATATATTTTAAAGTGATGATAGATCGTTAAATTCAAAAATATTTTAGCGGAATTGTTTTTGGTTCTACAGTGTTGATTGAATGTTATTCAAATTCTAAACATTGAAAAAATTAAAACTACAAAATGTTTTAATATTATTAATATAGCTAATTAGTAGACACGTAGAATGTATGTTACATACTTATATTTATAGCAGTTTAATTTTAAACATTCGTGAGGATTTTATATGATTTAAATTGTAGTGATACAGTTGAAAAACCTATGAATTATCTATCTCAAGGTTTATCGTAAAAGTTCATGTCTTCGAAATTAAAGTGAGCATTGTATAAAATAAAAAACAACACACTTTTGAAATTGTATTTAAATCATTCTGAAATTATTCGAAAATGAATAATTCATACAAATTGTAGACTTTAACAACCAGAATGATTAAAAATGTATGAAGCAATTTTTGACAAACTACATATACAGACTTCCTATATGTTAGCATATAAGTTAAGAATTAAAAAATTGTTGTATAAAATCATGAAAAAAAGAAACTGATATTTTAAATACATATTGTTGAGCTACCTATATAACAATTTTAAAGAATTCGTTTCATTCAAACATACGATCGCGATTATCGATAACATCATCATTTCAAAATAAATTAACTTCTTGTTATGTTCATGAATAAGACCGGGATTTTGATTCAAATACATATTTTTTTCTGATATCCCAACACATAGGTCCGCAAAAAGATAATGTGTTTCAAATAATGCCAATTAATTTAAAGTTTTTATTTTGCATTTTATGACAAATTTAAATGCATTTTTAGATTATATGTTTTAGGGCATTTTTACAGTTTTTAGAGCATTTTTTAGAATTTATCTATACATTTTTAAAAATTAGGGTATTTGATTATGCTTTTCGGAATTTGTTCGCTCAAAACTTGCACGTTTAGTGTGTAATCTACTAAATTGATAAACTATTTAATACGAGCATATCGACCCATATACCTATTTTATCAAAAATAGAAGAAAACTAATATAGCGGAAACAAATTTTTCTATTTACAAAAGTCTAACGACGATCATTACAGTAAATTATGGAATAAATTAAATGTAAATAAAAAATATAAATATGTTTTAACATGATTCTTATATCATTTTTAAACTACAACAAATACATTTTTTATGATTTTTAAAGCAATTTATTCATATTTTTCGCTATTTTTTAGACCATTATAATCCCAACGTACTCATGTATTTTAAGTTTTAAGTTTTTCTATTGAAGGTCAATATTTGTATATTTTGTTTTTTAAAGTTGGTAGTTATATATAATTATGTATAGAATGAAAAAATAAGTATATCATAGTAAGTTTATTCTCAGTAATTCAATATCACACATTGTTGATACTAAAGTAATGCCACACTATTGAAAAAGATTACTGGATATTATGTTTTAATAACTATAACAATAATCGTATATTATTATCAGAGTTACATTTATTATACATGAATTGTATGTTTTAAAATGTCAAAAATATTTTCAATGAATAAACGAATTGTTTTTGGGTATTTTAACATAACACCGCATAAATGCATTAAGTTCTCAAAGTTATCAAAATGTATAGTAATAACGTGTCGAACTATTGCATATATATTTTATGACCTGAATACATAGATTATATTGTTTATACGAGTAACATTCAAAAGATTCATTCATTCGATTATTTTATAATTATTTAGTACTCTTATACATATAGTCAATAAATATATATATATACTCATTGATATTATTATTAATAAACATTTCATTATATTTAATATGTATGAATACACTATTGATAATTATCTAAATATTATATATCAAACTAAATTTTACAAGTTTAATAAGTTTTCCTAACATGATTATATGATTTATGCCATGATACTTTATGTCTGCCAAACTTCAAAAGTAAGTAATTTATAGTTAAGGCATTCAACTGTTTTAATAATCTCTACTAATTTATATATAGCTCATTAAAATATATTTATAATGATTTTTAATTTTTAAAGTATTGATAAATTATAATAATTACAATTTTGTGCAAGGTTAGAATATTACAAAACTATATTTTTTAATCATTAGGACTTATGATAAAAAAAATGTATCTTACGACTGGTGAATATTACTTGAAATGCATACATTTATTTTCTGTACATTTGAAGTCTCTGTGTAGCTTTATCAACAAATTAGAAGTAAATAAAAGAATTTTCATTAAACATGTGTTTGCCTGCCGTGCATTTAATAGATCAAATATGTATATATTACTTAATTATTTTATTTGTATGGAAAAGTGAAAAACTAATTTATCTGAGATTAATGATAATATAGTCGATATAAAAATTTGACTCATACAACTTATAGAAAACTTCTACTTATGATGAAAACAAAAGAAATAAGCACTTCATGGTTTAAAATAAAATTACATCACACAACATAGATAATTGGACATTCCAATCGGGATACTAAAAAATACAAAGTTATATTAACAAGACAATTAGAGTCAGTCACACCAAAATCAACTAACGTCCAAGAAAGAACCTTTAATTAACTCAGCATGCAGAGTACAAGTCACCATAAAATATATATTAATAGATTACCGAATATACCTATCACCAGAACAAACCACATCGAAACAACTGCGAAATACTTAATAACCAGTTTCAATTAATAGTTGGGATCATCAAATTCATCAACACCACTGATCTACAATCAAAAATCTATAAATCAATTTAAAATTATAAAAAATATTAATATTAACTGTTTTTATTGTTTATTATATTTGTAAAATTAATCTTTATATACCCAATGGTTTATGATGCCGAAGGTCTATTCTCAATAAAAAAAAAAAAAATAAAAAAAACTACATCGACATTCCATTATAAAATTAATGCATTCTTCGCATCATTCAACCTCTTATTAAAAAGTCGGAATAGTATTTTAAAATTCTGCAATTTTTAATTCATATATATATATATAATATATATATATATATACAAGTTATTCGCTTATACACACATAAAATTTAGTTTTTTAATTTTTATTACTATTCATATAAAAAAATACATTTTTTTTACTGCAACCGTTGCATATGCGATTATGTGGCACCCAATATAATTGATGAAATCTAAATACATTAAATTTATTCATAAATGCATAATTTAAAAGAGCATGTGTTATTACATGTATCGCTTTAAATCAATATACTTGCATAAGACTACAAGTATACTGTCCTCATACGTTGTTAATTATTGCTTATTATGCTATATGTTATAATAGTACTTCTTATACAAACAATTTGAACTTTTAATTTGTTTTTTATGTATAATATCTATAAACGGTGTATACATGCAATGTGTATGACGTTTTGTTCAAGTACTAATAATTAAAATTACATAATAATGATCTTTTAAAATATGAAGTGAACGGAATTAAGGATCGTAAAATGATGCTCATAAAAACTTTGTAAATAATTAATCCGAAATAAATTAGTGATAAAATAATTAAGGTATATTTGTTTTTACAAATAAGCATTACAATAACACATAATATTTTACGTTGCTCAATTTTTGAAAGTGATCTAATTTAAATACGGCTGATGTAATTATTCATCCAGGCAATTTTTATTTTTAATTATTTATGTTTATTTAAAAATTATAAAATTAACATTAAATACTTTAACATATAAATTTGAAAATTAGTTTCAAACCATTTTTAAGTAGGTTATTTTATGCAAATCCAGTATTTTTTACTAATATATTTAAACTGTATAAAGATTGTAAATGGGTACGTAACATAGTTATAATTGTTAACTAATATATTATATGAGTCTAAAAGTTAACTTCAGTATAATTAACTTAGCCTCTCAAATTCATTTGTTACAAACCATTTATTTAGCGTTACCTTTTTTGTAAAATGAATAACGTAATGTTAGTAAAATTGTTTTAAAATAACGATTTTTCTGATTTTAGTATATATATTTTCATAAAAATGCTCCCATTATTATCACAGTTTATTCCCGTTCATAAATGTAATATAACTATACTACTATAACATTATTTTTAAAATAATCATTTTAAAAATCGGTTATGATACTATGACCTATACCTACTTACAAAACATGTTTCAATATTTATGCTTTAAAATCAATATTAAAATTATGTATGAAACACTTTTTTTTTTTTTTTTTAAGAGGCGCATTAAAATATTTGCCCCAGCAATTATAAATAAACAATACAATTTAACTACATAAAATAACTAGAAAAGCAACATAACACTATTTATTTGTTGTTAATAATTATTAAAATCAAATGAGTAGATAGTATGATTTATTTCGATCTAAGAAATGATAAATTATATTTATTACGGTTTTTAAAGTACAAAAGTACTGTCATATTATAAATAATTGTAATTAGAATATTTTTCCGTAAATAAAGAATATTATATTACAAAAGCATATAATTCATAAATTTTTTTAATTTTACACCTAATTTTTTTTTTTATTCATCTTAAAATAAAGTTTATTAGGTCAATTATAATTTTTATTATATCAGCTTATACACAATATTAATAATGAAAAACAACACTACTATCTTCTTTTAATTAAATTTTATGTATTTCTTTATAATAAAAAATACAAATTAGTACGAATTATTAGTACAATTTGAAGCACTATTAAATTCAGATAACAGTGTTAGCTATTTGCATTTAGGTATTGTACATATGTTGATTATAATTAATTGTAGGCTGTCTACATAAGTCGCTGTTTTAATATATTCATTTTAAAAGACCATACGAAACGTTAAACATTAAGAAAAGCAAAAAAAAAATTACTGCAGAGTTGTTTTATTTTATAAAGTAATTGAAATGCTTTCAATACATAATTAAGCTGTTTGTTTATAATATTGTAATAAAAACTATTTAAACTAAAAATAATAAAATTCATAATTCATTTTAGTTAAATTAAAAATGTAAATTATTTAATATAGCATTGGTGTATGTTTTTATCAATTTAACTCACATAAATCGGCATTACAGCATTTGTTTAAAAATGTTGTTTATTTTTTAACTATTATAAAATAAACAAAATATATATTCTGAATAGTGTTCGAACACACAGGTGCACACAAAAAAAAAAACAGTATTCGAATATTTTTAACCGAATATTTTACAAGATTGCTAAAAATGTAGTCAGATCAGCATAATTTATGATATAGATTTAATAGTCGAGAAAACCATAGGCATATATTATAGCGATATAGCATTTAGAAGCCAGTTTTGTTGGTCAATGACGACTCATATAGTGAGGTCATATGTACACGTGGGGACTAAAAACGGATTATATTATATTAAGCAATACAATCCTTTGTTATACACGTTTTGAAATTTTTTTGAAATATAGGTATTGTATACGAAATCAAAAAATAAAAGATATGTATATTTTTCCATCAGGTTTACTTCAGTTTATTTTTTGCTTATACAGTTTCAATATAATTATGTAAATATATCCATAGCATTTGTATGTTTAATAATGATGATGTTATTTTAAAATATGATAATGCGATCATTGTTTAAGAAGACCATCATGTTATTAGTTATAAGTACACTCAAATACGAATGTATATGAAACATCTATAACGACAGAAAATCATTACGCGATGGTCTTATATATATATTATATCATATCGTAAAGCTAATAATAGTAACGTCAGAACAAGTAATAAAATTTCATAGAAAAAATTATAATGTAACTATAACAGTTATAGTGTAGGGCTCAAATTATTTTGAGTTTCAAAGCAGTTCTCTTGAAGTTTTTTCTTGTAATTTTTTTTAAAAAAAAAATAACGTATATATTTCATAAAACTCAATCAAAATTGATATTTTTCAGTTAAGTGTGAATTACGTCATATATAAAATGTATGTGAAAATAAACTTGTACAGTTACAAGAAAAAATTAAATAATAAAGCCTAAACATGTGCGAAAATCGATGATATTAAATGAAAGACTGTATTAGAGCTGATGACAAAAATATTATTTGTAATTTAATACTAAACAATACAATTACTTAGGCGACGTCCAGGCGCGACGGTTAATCAATAAATATCAGAATTTTGGTTTTAAATCGAAAAAAACTTCTTGAAAAATAAATAAATTTATGAAATAAAAATATTCTTATAACTAAAAAACGATTAAACATTTTTATCAAAATTTTATGAAATTATGATCTATTATTTATAGAATATTTGGCTTGTTGTCTCAGAAATAATGTTACTGAAGTGGTGAAACATTGAGACCGAATTTATTACTTGACACTGATCGTTCCTCGGACATAATTCTGTTAGCCAGGATATATCAAGTAAAGAAATTATTTGAAATTTGTTTAAGTTACTAAAATATAGATGTACCATATTTGTATAATTAGTCTGAATTAGAAAGCAATGACAAATCATGGCATTTGATTAGAGATTCTGAACGCGAAGGTTGAAATAAAATGTATATTTAATACAATATCGTTTTTTACAATAACTATAAAGTTACATTATCACAGAAAAAAAATTATACAATTTTATAAAATGTAACAAATTAAAAATTAAGTACCGACTAATTTTATATATAAAATAAATAGAAATATATAATTCGATTTAGGGGAAAACAATCATTTTTGTTTTAAAAACGAGTATTGAGTATTTAACGAGTATGATTTTTTTAAAGTTATATTAAAAAAATATTATACGAAAATAATAGTTGTAATAACTTGTAACTTATGAGTATACTTGTATTACATATTACAAGGTCTTAAGGTATAACATTTGAAATGTGTTACATATTTCGTTTAACAAATCAGTAATTGTTATATTTCGTAAACATAAATTCTCATATAAAAAAGGTCTTTGAATTTTAACGTTTATAAAAAAGTTGACTTGTTCAAATTTTCCTACATTTTTTACTACTATGTACAAATTATATAAGATTAGCTTTGAATAAAATATGCAATATAGTATAACAGAAAATGTCTTATTACATAAAATATAATTATCTATATAACCAGGCGTTTCTTTGTTTTTATTCAACTTTTGTTAATGTGTTTTTTTTAGCTTTTTCTTGATCTCGGGAAAAACGAAAACGACCTATTTTAAGTGTCCAGTCTTGGATCTAATGAGACACTTTCGGCGAAGTTTAACTACTTGAAAGTCAAATCACAGAAAAAAATCATTTCATCATTGTAAAACTAACACATTCTAATTTTTGCTAAAATCTACAACATATTACCTAATTTATTTTGAATTAAAAGTGAAGAGAAGAATGTATACATTTAAAAATATTTTTTAGTAGAAGCTAGAATTTTACTTTAGAATTTATATCAATTGATTCGAAATCACGTATTTTTAAATTCCAAATAAAATTGTTTATAGATTATTTTTAATAGTTTTGAAAATTTATTGGTAAGACTAAATAAATACTATCCCTTTAAAAAAAAAACTGCCAATAAACCGGTTTTGAAAATATTTTGGTTTTTTTAGTCTTTTTCTATGTTTCTATAATATTGTTTTTTTACTATGACTCCGAAAATTGAAAACTTGACATTTTTGAAGATAATTCATTTTATTGAGACAGGTATTAACATAGTCCTTTTATAATTTACTATTTTATCATTATATATATATATATATATATATCACTATTTAATTTTATTAATTGTATGTTCTTACAAAATTCATTTTTTTTTTAATAATAAATGTTATGTTATAAAAAAAAAATAAAATCAAGTTTGGTGCAAATACTACACTAATTAAAACGCTTCGAAATAACTTTTATTGAAACTGTTTTTTTTTTTTTTTTTGTAAAATCAATAGCCATTGAAAATGCTCTAGCATAAATTATTATTTTCTTCATTATTCGTAAGATAACTAAAATCAATTCTATTGTCAACCAAAGTTCTGTATATTATTTTTATATTGTTTGTAAATCATTCTTGGTAGTTTTAAAAATTTATTGGCAAGTCTAAATAAATACTATCACTTTTAAATACTCATTAAATACATTCTTTAACCTATTTAACCTATTTATAAACTTACAAATATGTCGATGTATACTATTTTTAAGAAAACTACAAATTATATAACACATATTCTTCTCTGCGTGGAGTATAAAAAGTTGATTTTAGTTTCATAAAATAGATATTACAATGGTAATAATCATACACCGAATATTTCAGTGAGATATATATATATATATATATATATATATATATACATAATCCATGAAATTATCAAATCCAGTAAGAAATAAGGAATAATTTTTTTGGTAATAGTGAAATAAGAAGTGTAACTTTATTTACTAATCTATGTATTGTAATAATAATAGCAATGTATACATAGACAATTAGACTGTCGAAAATTTGACTTTAAAATAATTAAGTCGAACTATTGACTACAAAAATTGTGAAAACGTGTATGTTCTATAGCTAATTAAATATCAACTAAAAATACATCATGTTTATTTTAATAACATAATGCTTTATATTGTATAAGGATTTTCGTAGACCTATAAATGAACGAATTGGATATGATCCAACACCAACTATTAGTTTGAAGGACACTTAAAAGATAGCTTTCTCGTGGTGTCCTCTAAGTATTAATTTTTATAGAATAGTTAATATAAAACATACATTGACGATTTATATTTCCTCATTAATAAAATTATTTAATTTGTTAAAATAAAAATTAAAATATAATTTATAGTATAATATATAATATATTACAATATAGAATGCATAATATTATAATATACTATAATAATTACCAGTGGGTTGTGCGCGTGAATTTTTTTTTTTTTTTTAATGTAGTATTAAGAGGGTTCTGTAATTGGACAGCTTCCCTCCTCTTACTAATTGTCGTGTAAATATTCTCTGCATCATAATATCCGATTTGCTTATTGTGTTACAGATTGTAAATTTTCTATTTTAATAATAATAAAAAAAATGTAGCATTTGATGTTATAAGGCGTTTAGAAGTATCGATTTTACTTAAATTAAATAATTTTGTTTGAAATTATTTAAAGCTAATATAGGTAATTTTATAGCTATAATAATACGTAGTATTTAAGTATGTGTCTTAGGACGCAGTAATTGATCATAACCATTTAAATACGAATACAAAAGGTAAATAACTAACAGTATATTTAAAATGCATACAAGCATATTTATAGTGCACATATAACGCCTTAAATAGTTTTATATGAATTATAACGTGTTTTCATTGTTTAATAATTCAGTTATCATGAGATTGAAACGATTTTCATGAATTTAAATTTAAACTTGATTTCTATGCAATTTAAATAATATTGCATTAAAGTAAGTTGTAAATTTTAAAATAACATCATGATTCATAATTAATACGAAATGTATTACCATGTATAATAGCCGCCGTTTCGTTGAATAACAAATAGTCGTGAGCAATAAATTACATTTAAATATATTAAGTTGCATACATCTAAATTATAGGCGTAATATATAAAAAAATAATACATCAGCATTTTTATTAATTTAAGCGTGAGACAAGAAAATGCAATTTTAAAAAATTATACTTGCAATGGTATATATTGACTAATATTCTAAATAGTATATATTTAATCGGGTTTAATGTAATTAATATATATTAATAGTTATTATTTATTTTAAATATTTAACAACATTAATTAGTTATTGGTTTTTTAAATTTTCATGTTATTGTTTCGTGTTTCAAATGCTAAATTATAGCAATATACTTATTTACCTATAACGCATTATTGAAATTGCAATTATAGAAAAACTTGGATTAATGATTCAAACAATATTTTATTTTCCATATTTTAAATACTTTGGAGGATAAAAACTATTGAAAAAGTAACAGTAATGATGACTTTTTATATTTGAAATGAATAAAAATTTCACAGAATGTGGATAAAACTATTTCATTACATTTCAGAATTTTCTTTTACAGTCTTACAGAACAAAAAACCTTTTCAATACACGTCTTTACATTTGAGACAGCTGGCTAGATGTCACAAAAAGGCACGTGTTGTCACAAAAGAATATTTAATAGCGTGGATGATTAGATTAAATTTGTATTTCTAAGATTCAAGCGTAAGAACGCGATTTATAAATGATTTTATGATTTTTTTATTTAAATATATATTTTCATAATACAACATACCTGAAAAATATTTGTTGAGATACAAATAATTTAATTTAATTTTCTTTTTTTGTGTTGATTTATAAATATTTCATAAAGTATTTGATTTTACACATGTATCAAGTAAGTACTGTGTATTCATGGATTACACAAACATGTGTTATATGTTTTTATTTGTTTTATTTTTGTATATGATTATATTCGTGTAATATGTTAGTATAGGCAGTTGTAACGATGATTTTTTTCCTTCAATTTTTAGTATATCGCTACGAGTTTGATAATAAATTGAAAACTTCGTAACATATGCATATGAGTATATGATGCAAAACACGTGAAAGCTGTTTGTACTTTCGTTTTGTTTTCAGCTGAACGAATTTGTTTACATTTAACTATGTTCGTACGGTTATGTTTATCGTTTAAAATATGTGGACCGAATGTGCAAAGTGCAAGCAAACAATTTATTTAATGGTCACAGAATAAACATTAAAATTTGTGATAAAAAGTTAATGATTAATCTTTTGAATACATTTAATTATTCCTCGTAAAATATGTTAATTTATGTGCCTTTACTTAGAACTCATGTGTTTTACCAAATTTCATCATATATATAAGTATAAAAAAGCAGTATTTTTATGTACACTACGTTTATTGTACAGCAAAAATATTTACAACAAAAACATTAATGACATTGCTCAATCCAATGAAAATTTGCGCTCCATAAATTTAATAGTCACCTTGTTTCCCATCCACTCCTGATTTACTTTTTACTGTTTACAACGATAAAAACAACATAGGTACATCCTTTGAATTGAATGGTTAGTGTTATCGTTGCTAGTACATTTTTCCACTGGACCTCTTGTATTGCACGATAGTATACAATTTATTTTATTACTTATAGGTCATTTCAGAATCGCTGCGTTATTTTACATTATGTCATCGTTTGAAAACAATAGATTTTAATCACCAAACTTTCCGTTTAATATACAACAGCTTTGATACGATAAATATTTACACATTTATATTAATATTTTAAGTATTCAAAAACATGATACGATATTATTTTAAACTACGTTTAAATATTTAACGCGTCATTCAACGACATCGTCGTTATGTCTCGTACACTAATATGGCTGAAATTCAACACCGATATATAAATCGAGTAAGGGTGGTTTATATTTAGGTACCACAACGTATGTCTTTAGTAGTAAAAACTACATCAATCTGTAGTTGATTGAGTAGACTTCGATGTTAATTATTGCACACTACTCTGTTTTGGAATTATTTTTTGCATGAAATTATAAATTTTTTTGTTGATTACGTGCCTGTTTTTAGAAAAAACTAAAAATTTTCTAAACAATTGTCTTCTTGTCCACTAAATGTTGTAAGGCAGTAGTGTACCTGTGAGGGGAGGGGCAACAGGGGCATTTGCCCTTTCCCCCCCGAGAAGTTTTTTGATGCCATAATGCAAATTAATTGTTCAGCTTAAATAATGTGAATTATTAATATTTTTAATTTTCACTGATTATAATCGTGTTTGATATCAAAAGTTCTTGATATCACTTATCAATGTAATATAAAATATCAATATTCGACCGAATTGGGATTAGGAGTGATGACATAAGCGTGCACACGGGGTAGTCAGGGTAGGTACTTGACTATTCTGTGAAACTTCCCACCCTCACCAAAATATTCAATATGATCACAATAATAAATAAACATATTATTTTCAACCACTTCGAAACATTAGTTAACGTTAAAAAAAATGTATGAATACTGGAGAAATATAGTTTTTAAGTTAAATGAAGTTACGAATGCAAATTTTTTGTTAATATTAAATGATAATGTGTTATGTTTGACTACCTTGCCAGTTATGTCTGCACACGCTTATGAGTGATGATTACATATAGTCACTATTTTATAATATGGTTATTATTGATATCAAGTGAGTTTTAAGTATTTAGTAATAATTTATAATAAAGTTTCAGATTATATTATAACCATTAAAAATTATGCAATTAATTTATGCCCCCTCCCAAAAAAAAAATGTTTCACAGGTACGCCACTGTTGTAAGGGGTGATTTATTAATTTATAATAATAACTATACCAGTACAGTTAATTGTATTTAATTATTTTTGCTTTACTCTGAATATTTAGGTTTAATAGTAATAATAACTTCAATCTCATTTTATTTGTTCTATATTATAATAAATATATTTCCTTACAACACCAGTGTAGGTGTGAGTGTGTTTCTTACCACGGCCGAAAAAAGAGTATCCACCACCTGTGTTTTTTTGTTTTTAACACTTGTAACGATATTATGTACAAAATAAACTATACTATTTGATTCATATAAATAATTCGTTTATATACATGTTTTTTAATTTTGTTGGACTATAATTTTAATTGATGTGAGTTTGACTGTCCATCAGTATCATATGAATTATGTAATAAGTTCATAATAATAATAAAATTAGATAAATTGCATTGATTCATCCCAGGGATTTATTTTATTTTAATCGATTTTTCTTGTTACATTGTCACAAATTAATATACTATAGTACTTGAGGTATGTATTTGATAGAATACCAAATGATTATGTAGTAATAGTAATTAAATCTCGCAGAAGTCTTTGGGTCATTGCTATTGTTCCCAGTGTCTGCCATTTACTTCTATCGATTGTCTACTATATGTTTTTTTTTCGTATAGATAACTAGTCTAAAAGGTTTAGTTACATAAAAATAAAAAATAAAAAAAAAAAACCTTACAGTAGATTATTTTTGAAATTAATATACTCAAAAACAAGGAAGATGTTTGACAATGGTCACAAATATGGATGATGGCACCGCTACCAAATAAAATATCGTCGACATAAGTGAGAAGTCTCAGATATTATGGTCTGTATAAATTGGCGTCATAATCCTAAGTTAAAATGAATCAATGTAGTTTGTTTTAAATTATACTGTTCGAAATTCAAGATTACATCGATCTTTTGCATAACTCGAAAACTTACGCGAAGGCCGTACGGTGCGTACAAAATGCGTGATATATTGTACTATGATTATCATTTAGGTTTTGGATGGCGAAATGTTCGCCATCAATTAAAAACATTTGTGATTAAATCCTAATGAAAATGCGTTCACATTTCACATTCTAGACCAGCGGTCACTAAATGATGGTCCGCAGAAAAATTTTATCCACCCTGCAGACATGGAAAAAAGTACATATTGATAATAAAATACATTGGTTTTTACCGGCGGAAGCAAATATGTCAAGCATATCTTATCGCTCATGTCATAAAGCTAGGCTGGGTGACCGTTTACGGAATGTGCCGATTACACGTCTACGCCAATCCGTCAATTACTATCGACCCGCGTTGACTTAATTGTCGTTTGTGGCAGTGAAGCCGAATGAAATTGTAACTGCCAGTTCAAATAATTATATTTATCCACCCACTCCTTTCAATTTACCACCATTTTGAATATCCAAATATTTTTTCGTTAAGCATCTGTTTACTGAGTATTTGAATTGTTTATTTTTACTATTTTAAATCGAAAACATTTGCCAATAGTAATATAAAATAATTCATTTAATTTAGTAAATGATTATTTTTAATTTTACAATTTTCTAGACAATTCAATTGAATTACCTGGATTGCGCGGGTATTATCGCTACTGGTTTTCGGACTATGGTCCGTGCGTGAACGAACGATACCGAAAGAATTTGTTCGCAAATCTGCTAGATATTTGGTCGCACCGTGCGGATTATATTTGTTCGTGTTCACTCTAAAAGATTCGTCCGGTAGTATTCGCACTCGTTAGACCATACCCTAAACGCAACTTTATGTTGTTACGTGCTGCGCGTTAGTTTGCGCGTTGGTATTTCGCTATGGACGGGAAAAGGAGAAGGGTTCGTGCTCGAAAACCGACAGTTCTTGCCCGAGCGGACGGCATTGTTTTGTTTTACCGGACCGTTTAGGGGCCTTGCCAGTTTGTTCGGTTTGCAGTAGCTGCTTGTAAAGTTTCCAACGCCGAACGGCATCATGACGCACATCCCGCACGAATCATTAGCCGACAAATGTTCGAGTCACAATAGCGCACGATATGAATACGTACTGCGCGGCCAGGGCGGAAAGCAAACTATTTCAGTCGCGTTTCGTCCGATACTGAGATCGCCTTGCCGCGCGAAAAGGCAACGTAGGGATCTACGCAACAACAAGATATACTCGAAATACGAATTTAATATTGAACCATAAGTTTATGACCGCGGAGTAGATTTCAGTTTCTGGTCGCGCTCAACCGGCGCTTTTGATGATTTCCACTTTACCGCGTGAACCGCGCGTCCGAAAACCAAACTTTCCGCGCGAAAAGAACCTAACCTATCCGGACGCCACGCGGGGTGACACGTCCGAAATTCGTCTTCGTCACCGGCCCCGTGCACGGGCGCCGTCCAATTAAGAGAGTCACCTATCGCGGTCGGCTCGTCTCGCCGGGTACCTGCAGGAACCTGTCCCACGTAATGGTAATGAAAACAATTGCGTGGCCCGTACATCAGCAGACGTGCTCCGCGCGCATGTGCTCGCCCGGGCACGACGTGATGGTTCGTTTTTTCGGTACAGGTGATGGTGTGTCACGTGCCGCTAATTATTTTGGACTCGGACAACGCGCACACGAACGCGTTGCGCGCAACATGATAAATTATCCTCAGTTCCTGCCCCGACCGTACGGATACGAGTTGTACTAATGCGGTACACGCGCGCGCGCACGTTGAGGGGGTCCCTGTTTATGCGTACAGTGCGTACAATAGTATACTCTGCACGATAAAACATTCATCACGATGCGTTTCAATTATTGCGGTTGGGGCGCGGGCGCGTATAATATTGTTATGGACACGAGCTGCGCCGGTCCATATGCCACGACCCGGGCCCGCCGCTCGGCTAGACCCGGTTCGGGCAGGAACCATGTGGCGTCATAACCATCACTACCACCACCACCACCACCACCACCGCCGCCGCTACCCCTGGCGGGCCTCCGCTATCCGTTGCGTGCTATGAGAAATGTGCCCATATGTCAGGTCACGTTAATTGGTTTTTATCATTTAATGTTTATATACTTTCGAAATTTTTTTACGCCCGTCGTTCATTAGACGAGCGCCGAGGGAAGTTGGTTTTTTTTTTTTTATTATTATTATTTTATTATTATTATTTTTCACTCTGTTATTCGAAACCCAATCGGCCATCTATAACACGCGCGCGCGTATACGCGAGGCGTAGTTAATACGTACAATTAATCCGCAGAGTCATCGTCTACTGTTCGTGCTGGAAAGCGATACGCCGTCGTATCTGTCGGGCGCGAGTTGTAATTATTACTCGTATCTGGCGGTGTATAGGTACACGCGCGCACATGTTCAAACATTGTTTACGGCGACACATCCATTACGTGTTTGTTATTCGTTTCCGTTTACTGCTGTCGAACGGTATTCGGTTTTTACACCGAGGAGCTGGACCGCCAAGCGCATTAGGTGCGATTGTTTTGGGACAAAAGTTGCGAATCAGTTGTGCTTAACAATCAGTTATCAACCAATACGGAACTTCAGTCCGCACACGGACATGACTGATTTTCGATCAGTTGGTGTTAATCTATTCGATCAGTAGTTGTTTTTTTCGATTTTATACTATGTAGAGTTCAAATGAAGATGAAGATGACATCATTGATTATTATCAACACCGCAGAGTACAGCGGAAACATTAGGTCCATCCATACATAAGATAAAATGTGAACTCTAGGCTGTTTATAGCAGCAAAAGAACTATCTTAGACGGATAGAATGTTTGTTGCTTTTTACGGAATGTAATACTAAAAAATAATACACGTGCAAGAGAGTTCGGTGCAACTTAAAATTGCAACGCGACTGCGACCGCGGAAACCGAATGAGTATAACCGATTTGAAGCTGATTGCAAACTAAACTGATTTTGGTACACACTTCGTGTGCGGACGCCCCAGTGATACGCTGCCTAGGTCACAAAAAAGTTGCACGTGCAACTGATTTGCAACTTATGTCCCAACAGTTGCACCGTGTGCGTATGACCTAATGCGCGTGTCGCGTTACGTCTTCGGCCCGAGAGGAAACCGAGGACTGACCCGCGACGCGTCCGTTTACGTGCGATCCCCGACCGAACGGTTCGCGAGTTTTCCACTTGCCGACGCGCAATTACTGTTGCAGCGCACCGCGACGTCTAGGCGTTTTCAACCGTGTTCGCCGCCGCCGTGTGCGTACTCCAAACGTTACATTATTCATAACGTTTGAAAACAATCGATTTGTTGGAAATTACAACGAAGTTTTGCATTCTCGAACGACTTATGAAACGACTGGGTAGGGCCACTGTAAGCATACGCCCGGTGTTAAAATCGATATAGTCAACTACGTGTTCGGGTATTGTTACGATTTATCATGATTTGTGTACTCTCAGGTATTCGCAGGTTAATAAGATACATCGAGTTGCAGTTAGAAAAACCAATCGAATCGCATTCAATCGATGACCAGTCTAATCCACGTTCAATGTTCGTCACGACTGTAATCTTCGAGGATAATCATTATTTGTATAAACAATTGATAATTTAAAAATAAATTAATGCATTTTAATCATGTTTTCGTTGTGTTGTTGGAAATCCAACCACCAGATCGAACCGATAAAAACATTTATATTAAAAAATTCCACAGGGGTTTATCAACAAAAAAAAATCCCCAGTTCTTTCGCGGTAACCCAGTGCATATAGCGCAGGTGGAAAAATATTGTTTGAACATTTAAAAAAAAAAAAAAATAAAAAAAGGGTTGGCAAATTATATTATCCATTTTACCACACTAATACGACTAGAGAGCAGGTAGCTGTAACTACTGGTTACTTGCACATGAGTTAAATAACACTAACAATTCACCGTATTAACTTATTAATCTCTGTTTCTTGTGTTTCACTGCTAACTTGTATTTTAATGATACTTACGATACATTACGACATTTTCGTAAATTACGTTTCGATTAAATTATTTCCGTTTTTAAGAAAACCGTTTGAAGCGAAGAGTTTACAAAATAATTTTTAATAAATTTTAAATTAGGAATTAATTAAATATTTATTGAATTGTCCAGAAAACATTATGATTAATTTATTTTAGCTTATTGTTTTTATTTTATAAAAGTTATTTTACATTTTTTTAATTAGCTTACAACAATACAACTTACCCGGAAATTGATAATGTTGGCAGGTTTTCCTGTTAATTTTTTACAAAAACATTAATATTGTTTAATACGATGTGATAATATTTATGGGATGTAGGTACACTTGATATTATTTTAATGTTAAACAAACGTTAATTAATTTTATTATTTTATCGTACTTCAAATGTCAAGTGTTTAATAAAGTTTAAGTGTTTTTAGAAATATAATGTGTATTTGGTTTAGTAATGTCGATGTATGTTCAATACTTAAAAAAAGTATTTTTAACAACTGCGGACTATTAATAGACCTCTTTGCCAATGAATAAATATATTATATAATTTAGGCATGATAATAATAATAAATTATTGAATTTAAAAACTGAATGTTTGAACTAGTTTATTATTTAAAACGGTATCTATTATCTAGTAACAACATAAAATATAGCAGTGTTCTTGCAGTATGTATAGCGTCTTCATAACGTTTTATCTTTTTATCTATTATTGAACATTAATAAAAATAAATCATTGATCAGGAATAATTACAATTAAACTACTACCGTATAATCGATTTCTAATGAAAACTTGTTGTATTTTTTGAGCATAAGTAAGTTTTAAAGTCAAAATTAAATTACATAAAATTGAAATGCTTTAAACGTCAAAAGAAATTTGATATCCAAACTGTTATCTTAGTTAAACACGTGCAATAAAAATAATTTTGATGCTGTCATGATATAAAATTAATACATTTTCAGGTCAAAAATGTCGACTTTCAATAAAACGATTCTCCTTAGGTTTTATTTATGAAAAGTATTTTGTTAAGTAAATATTTTTCGATTTGTAAATAATTTATAATAGTTGCATACCTAAATCATAATTTTCAGTTAAATAATATTTTATCGTGACGTATTTCTGCACATTTTTCTAGTACCCGATTTTTTTAACCTGAATTGTATTGATAATTACATGTAAAATATATCGATACGTTGTTGTTTTTTCTGCTGAGAGATTACTGGAAATTTCACAATACCAAATGTATTCAGGTTTTAATTGATAGAGTCAACTTATGGAGAATTCTTATACAAATAAAAAACATGATTATTTTAAAACCAACAAATTCCAAGAATTGTTCAAATTTTAAAGTACTAATAATATTACCATCTCATTGATCATTATAATTGAATTTAGATATTGTTATGGAATTTAAAATGTATTATGCTATATGTAAATATAGTTAATACAGTCTTATACTTTTTTTTAATTAAAGTATTAACTTTCTATTGCAGATTGATATAATTTACCTTGATTTTGAATAAGTATTGAAGTCGAATATTTTTATTTCAACATACATTTTTCATTAAGGGTTGAGTTTCTCTGTGTGTACTCAAGAGATCTCGTCATGGCTACTGATTATATTTTATTATATTTTCAGCGATACAACACATGTGGTTCCGGTGGTTGGTTGTCGTTATAAATGATAGTTGTAATGAATAATTTTTGGCACTGCCTCCCTCATTTTACTTGCTATTAAAGGCTGTATCCTTCTAAAAAAAAAAAAAAAAAACAGACGGTGTATAAAGTTAATTATCTAAAATATTTACCTGACTCGTTACACTAAATATCTTAGACCTGCAGTACAAATCGCATTGTTTTTCCAGAGATGCATGCTGTTTTTAATCATGTACTAGAATAACATGTTTATAATTTTAAAATTTAGTGGACTTACGCATGACTAATCAAGTGTATATTATCAACGGTCAAAGGAACATATGGACGTGAAGATTCTATCAAGTTTGTAAGACTTGTAAGTAGGTACTAAAATAATTGCTTTAGAAAATACGAGTTTTTACATCTGTACCCTGCGCAGAAGAAAAAATAAATACATATTTTTTGAAGTCAAGTAAAATGAAATGCACTGGAATACTATATGAACAATATAAGTACACCGACTAAATATATATTCTTCAACTTGCTGTGATACTCGTACATTTGACCAATGGTACGAGTACATACTTTTCTTTTTCGAAAAAATCTGCCGTACGTCTGCCACCTGGAAATGCCGTTAAGCAGTACTTCAGGTGGATGGTACCTGCTACTGCAACCATCTACTGTTCAAACCTTTATATTAAAATCAAGAATTTAAATTTGATCAGATATCATAAATAATAAATTTTACTCATTATATGCTAATAAAATTTGTATTTTAGTTATAAACATAATTTATTTATAAAAGTATTATAAGTGAATTAATTCATTTTTTGATATAAAATGTTAGTACAAGTATACGAAAAACATCTTTATTTAGCTATTAACATAATCGCGTGAAATATTTAACGTAAGTCATGAAACTATTTTACAAACACTTATCATTGGTAAGTTAACAATTATGATATTATTCATTTTTTTCTATCATTGAGCATTGATACATTCGAAAAATTTATGTCATATAGTATATGACATAAACTATCATACAATAAGTATTGCAATTAGTTTTGCATACTTAATTTGACTAAACGTTATGATCTAAAATTGAAAATTCATTGTACGAGTACACTTCTACTTTACTGGTATTTCTTTAATCCTTTGTTAATTACTATTAAAATGTCACCTGCTTTAAAAGATAATTATACAAATACTATATGTATGTGCTGATAATTGGGTTTAGTTTGCAAATATATACTATTCAATAATCAACACTTTCTAGAATAATACACACTTATTGATTATCATATAGTACTGCATCGTGAATAATTTAATTATAACATTTTTATTTACGAATTTTGATAAAATTTTAAGACTCTACCTAAACATTTTTTTGTACTTGTAATCCTATATGTACGCGAAAGTTAATATTTTTCAAATGGTATAAACATGGTACAGAGTATTAATTGATAGGTATATATTATTGAATTATAAATTTACTATTATTGATATAAATTTTGTATCAGATGTTAAATTTAAGAATAAAAATCATTTTTTTTGTTTCTTGTAGATTACTGGAACGAATAAAAATAAGTTGAAATTGTTAAAAAATTAACAAGACTAATAAATGTTATCGTATTGTGGTGCTTTACCATAGAAAATAATTAAATTTATTCTCCGGTCTTGATACGAAATATATTAAACAAAACTCATAAGTGTCAAGAATCATAGGCAGTTTATGACCAAGTCTACCTCGCAGTATACTACATAAACGTTATTAAATTACATGATATTGATATGACTGGCTGGCACTAATCGATTGGTATAATTTGAGACTTGACAGCTGGTGTGGTTGACTTAATTAACACAGCACGTCTATTGTTTGATTTTTTTAAAGAAAAATGAAACGAAATAACACAATGCAATTTTATGGTGTTAATAAGCTTATATCTCTTCTCGTAAATAGCAATAATGAAAATATAGTAATAATAATAACAGATATCTTTATTTCAGATACAATTGAATAACAACCAAAATAATAATGAAAACGTTACGTTTTATTTAATTTGAAAGGTTTGTAATAACACTTCTAATATATAGTTTCAAAAAACATATTTTTGTTTTTCTTAAAACCATTCTAGTTTTACCACTGGATTAATAAAACGAAATTTATCTTTCATATTTATAATGTATACAATTTATCTAGTTTATTGATGACCATAAAAATTGATCACGAATAAAAATATTAATAATAGTTCATATTATAGCGATTGAACGTACGTTTTATATAGGATTTAATCATATTTGGAAATATTACGCTGTATAAAAGTAGTATTTATATTGGTGGTGCTTATAAAATATATGTTGCTGTAAAGTTTCAACGAACGATCAATTTTTCCAAGTCGTTTAATAAAAAATTTAACAACTATTTTTACTCGGTAGTCCTAATAACTCTAAGTCGATTGAAATGTCTAGAAAAGTATAAAATACTAAGTACGCATTGCAGAAAAAGAGAAAAATATCACGAATACGTATTACATATACATATCCTTTACTTGAATAAATAAAAACCAATTACTTACAAAAATAATTATTATTTTTAACTTTTTTTAAAGTTTTTCTGATAAAATTAATAATAACTGTTTTAACTATATAGGTACATATTTATATATTATTCAGTATCTAAGCGGTCGAGTGAATTTTTAAAAACACCTCTAAAATATTGGTTTTATTTTTTAATTTTTTTATCCATTCCATAACCTGAGAACAAATATTTTTCAATATAGGGTCACCGTTCATAAAATGAAGTTATTTCAAAATTGGGTTTTATAAAATCTTATTATAAACAAATGTATGTATAAAATAATTGTACAGCTATAATTAATTGTGATACGTAGATACTCGCGTAGTATTTCTGCAGTGTTATACAAAAAAACTTATATTTACTCACACTTAGCAGCATAACATAAAATTGGAAAAATATTATAATATAAATCTTCATTCTTTCTTAGCTTTTACAGGACTTTAAGGCTCATCGCTGCAACAACATATTGTTTCTATTCTTCTCTATAATTTTATAATATAAATCATAAATTCAATTTTCATATGCTAAAATGAACTTTAAGCATCAATTAATTTCGTTATTATTTTTCTGTGTTTACTTTATCTTGTATTTTATGGTGGATTCAAGTTTATTATTTATTCCATTTATTCGTAGTTCGTGTTGGAATGAAGCTGTCGACGGTCGTGAGAATGGCGTTGAAACGTATTGAACCGGAAGACGTATTGTATTTAGAGTATTGTATCACTTCGAAAGACAATAACGGTTTTATTTTTCGTAAATGATGTACGAAGTACGAATAACAGTGAAAATTAATAATTCATCGGATCCAACGAGGTGGTTTTTCGGATTCGTTTGGGTGTATGGCCACGGGACTCAACTTTTGTACGTACGTGCGAACGCGAAAAGGAAATTTTATAAAAACATAATAAATATTGTGCACGCGCTGCGTACAATATTCAGTCGGAACCGATTGCGATTGCGCTTTTAACGAGAACAGACGGGCGAACTAATTTGATAATAATGTTTCGCCGGATCAACTCGCGTACTGTGCAGCGGTGAGCAGCAGACAACGCAGCAACAGCAACGATAATTACATTCGATTAGTAATCCAATGACATCACAGCCCAATGCCACGGCCTAGATTGTCGGGTGCCCGTACGATAAGCCATTCGTAAATACATGCGCTCTACATTTTAAGCAGTGCCGGATCTAATAAATTATACGTCCGGGGATGTTCGTGGCTTTTTCTATTTTTCACGAACTTAATACCACCCTCACGAGTGTACCGAAAACGCCCGGGGCAATCTTACTCCACTTGCCCCTGGCTCCCGAATCCGGGACTATTTTAAGCACATGTTCGTAGACGGTGGGTGAGGAGCCAGTGCCTACCGAGAACTAATTCAGACGTGTTGTGGAACCGATGCGGTTTTTCGGTATCTACTGCGAAGAAACGGTTGGTAACCGTTTTCGCGACTCCGACGAAGAAGATCGTACGCATTTATTAAATTTCTCTTCACTCTTCGTACCGCACAAAAGTTGCGTTGCTCGGTACACTGTTTCGTGGCCCGTCGTTCATTTCGGCGGTGGCCGGTCGATCCGATTAATATTGATCGACGGCGGTCGATCGACGGACAAGCGTTCGTTTCGTTACAATGTCCTGAACCTGTTCTACCGACGACGGGCGTGCGTGCGGTACCGCACGGGTAAACACAACACTCGCGTACCGCGTGCAATATACTATTATAATAATAAAAAAAAAAAAAAACGTATATCCCGTATACATGTATATTATCGGTACGTAATAATGTACTCGTACGTATATATATACGGATGTTTTTTTTTTTCCGTGTTTTCATTATTGTTATTTAAACACGCATTATTTTTAGATCTTAATATGCATATTATACGTACGTGTGCATAGCAGCCACCCGCCGGTACGCCGCGCCGGAACGGTTGGCAGCTGACAGGTGACTGCGTTATTATATTGTACGTGTACGCGCGTGCACCTCTATACACATGCGGCGTACACCCCCGAGAGAGTTTCGGGCCGTGGAAGTCACGGTTCGTCAGATTTCGAAAAAAGGAGAGAGAGAGAAAGACAGAGAGAAAGAGAAAGAGAGAGAGAGAGAACGACTACGACCGCGACGACCGCGACGTCGACGACGACGACGACGACGACGTCGACGACAACAACAACAACACGTTCACGTGTTCACCGACAGCTGTACAATGGAATCGGCCGGGCCGAGCGGCGGTGCGGGGCCGGAGGGTTGGCGACCCAATGGTCCCGTCGGATGGTAGAAATAACGCGCGCGCAACTTATGGGTTCTGCTCCAGCAGCCACGCGGCCGGCACGCGTCCACACGGTGTACGACGACGACGACGACGACGACGCTAGTAAATACGAAACAGCGGTGTGCACGCGGCGGGGGCGTGCGGGGAAGGCGGAAAACGCGCACAACCTGTTCGGCTCGCGCTCGTCGAAACGCTGCACGTGGTGGCCGGTGGCTGCTGCTGACGGAAACGCACCGACGGATAGAGCGTTTCGCACTGTTACGCGTCTCGCAGCCGCCCTCCGTATTATTATTATTGCGTTGTACGTGTCCGTGCCCCGGGTTCACTGTGTCGTTACGCGATAATTTAATGCTCTGCACACACCGTGCACCGGCCCCTGTGCGTAATAATAATATTGTTGCACTGCGTTCCTCCGCACGCGCCGCACCGGCGAGCGTATATTATCAATTATTGTTAGTAAGTTATTACTATTGTTTGCGCTGCGTTCGGCCCGGGCCCGGCTGGTATCGGAAAAACACTGCGACCGGTGGAAATGCCGTCGGGGGACGGAACGCAACTCTGCGGGCGGTGTTATCGGCGTCCGACGAACGAAACGGTATGCCAGTGTTCGGCAAGTTCCTCGCGGAAAGCAGTTCGTTCCCGGATCCGAAAAAAAAAAAATTCTTACTTAATCGACAATGTTTTTTTTTTTTTTCACGTATATACACTTTTATCCTTCGAGGAATAATGAAAGCATTCCTCACGATTCATGTCGACGACGAACAATGACTAACACACGCCGAGCAAAAATATATTTTAATATCCAGTGTTCTTTTCGTATCCGTGTGAATTGAAATTCGAAAGGAACGATAAAATGTCCAAATACTGAAGTACGTGTGTGTGGGCATGTATGTATAAAAGTTATTTTTTAACCAGCAAGGTGCATATACCGAAATATTTGTGTGTGTGTGTTATTCTCGGATCGTGCAAACAGGGATGTCTGCAGGGTGCACGCGAAAGTGGAAAAACGCAACACTTAAAGGCGGAACGTATAGTCGGGTGGCACGACGCGCAGGCGTACAGCGTATTTTATGCGCACAACAATAGAAAGCTTCGGTTCCCCTCACCCTCCTCGTCCGGAATGAACCACCACCCTTGAAAATATAAATCTTTAAATCGTATTTTGTTCAGCCGTACCCATGGTTTTTGTACCGTTTTCGTATATTTTTAATGCGTTTACATTGCACACAGTACATATTATCTACACGTTATCCAAAAACTCTCTCCGGTAATCAAGACTGATCGTGTTTTCGGTCAGTTCTTTGTATCCATGAAGTTTTATTCACGGTGACGGGAGAAATCGTCGACCTCTCGTACATTTGATTCTGATCGCGTCCCGAATTTTAAGCAGAAAAAAATATTTATAATACGTTGACAGTTGAGGGGTGTATTTCTGCTGTGTTAACGAAACCGAATAAAAGTGATCGATAGGGCGCATGTTAATATTTTAATTTCAATAATTACTAATTGCGTATAATAATGGTAAAACTGAAATCGATATTTTAATCCACGAATTTCGACGTAAATGATGGAAAAATCTAAAGTTTGATGAAACGATCGTTATCATAATTTATTTCGTAATTATAAACTTGTTTTTATAAGAATCCAATATGGACGGTGTACGTGAAATGATTTATAACAAAGAGTATCTTTTATATTGTTTTGAAAAATATTATAATTGTAAATGGTATGTATAACAAAATACAATAAATTGCAATCGAGTAGAGTAAAGGATGATAATATCATGACGGCCATCCATACGTCTTTTAACTGCAGAACTTGTAGTTTAAAGGAGTGGGAGTAAAGAGGGCGTAATTGAGTCAGTGATGGTAAATCGATTTTTTTTCTTCTCACATATGGTTGAATGTTCGATTGACTATGGCTCGTAATAGTCGTAATGCGACATGTAGTATTTCACTGCACATATACACAGTAATATAACGCCAAAGACGGCGCATTGAACTATTTAAGGATCGAGGGCGAACGAGGCATATGCTTTAGGTGCCACATTATTCCAAGGGACGATTGACTGTGGACTAAAACTGTTGGGGTGGAAGTGCAAAAAATACGTATATAAATAGCAGATATACCCATTTAAGATTTTTCAAATTATTTTCTTATGTAAATTGAACAACTAGACTGTTATAAGATGATATTATACTCCATTGAATCTTAAAAACTTTTATTTGTCCGCTTAGTACTGATTTTTGAAAAATGTGATGCACGAGCTCGTATTCAATATCTTAATTATTTTTGTTCAAAGATTTGAAAACGAGCCTCGCAGTGCTAAGGACAGAAGATTCACGAAATAAATTATTTATTTTTTTGATATTTGAGAGCAAAAAATAAAAAAATAATTCCATACTATTGAAAGCAACATATTTTGAACATTTTATACTTTTCTATATATTTTGTTTTAAGATGTTTGCAGTTTGACATCCAGTACTCTCCGTACCACTGCTGGTTTGTTCTCGTGGTAAACAGTGTTGAAGTGAAAACGCAAGTGGACGCAAAATGTTCAAACGCTACCCGATTGCCGGATGATCTCGAAAGTCGCAGGCTATTCGCTCGAGCAGGTATACTCGCGTATTGACCGATAAAGTCCTACGTCGACCGGTGCGTTCATCCTAAACATACATTTGGTTCATTTGAGGTGTTTTCGTTCGGCACGAGAAATGTTTTGCGAAATTCTCGCATCCTTCCGGTGAAATTGTATACGGTTGTTTACACGGCTAACGTTTGGCTGTGGAAATACACGTTTATCTTCTGCGCTCCTCGGAAAACGGATGAAAAAAAAAAAATCGCGAACAAATCGTAAACACTTGTACGACTCGGGTATATGTTTATACAAATCCGTCGGTGACAGTAAGCATTATTATAAATATATCTGTTCGATACGGATAAAAAAAAAAAAACGGTAACGCATGTGGTTTTTTCATATACTATACCGTTCATATGTTTAATTCGAAAATGTTAACACATTTGCACTGGAGCGGAATTTGTTTGCGGTCAGAAAAACGATATATTGTACACACCCTACGCTTATATTTACCTTCTTGCGGTGAAGGGCTGTGTACATGAACATCATCTCTATTATTCGTATACGCGCTACGCTGTTAAACGCAGTCCTAAAAAACAAAATAACCAAATAGTGAATAAACGCCTTCAAACTCTTCAGAAAAACAAATATTGGCCGAATAGAAATATCATGGCTGGGTTTTTCGATTTTCCAATTTTCCGATGCCACGCGTTGTACATTTATTGTAAATATTCGACCATTACGGATGTAACAAATTTATTGTGATGATATGTATAATATTTGTATATTCGTAGTAATAAAACGTATGGCTGAACATGATTTGTACGTATCTGCCACGATGCACGCGAAAAATATTAAATTGAATAATAAATTATCCATATTATAAGCATATTTTTTTTACAAATTATCAGTCGTTAGTTTCATGTACAGTAATATTTTTTCATTATTTAGACGAATATAAATTACTTGCATCACTTCTGTTGTTTTATATGATCCGATTGTTAATTTATAGCACATAGCCATATAGCAATAAGTGATCAAGCCATACAAAAATGTGACGTGATGATTTTTTTTTTTTTACTACTCTGTAAATTGAGTAAATTAAATGATGGGGAAACCAAGAAATCGATTATTTATGATTAAAAAACCGTCGTCCATTTTCGTTTAGTTTCTTTTTTCTTTTTTTTTTTTGGAAACATTTTTTTCGAATGAATTAATAATCTAACTGAAAAGCGACGCGTAAAAGTAAAAGTACTACACAATTAAATATGTGTCTATTAAATAGTAAAAACTAAATTTTATAATGTAATAACTTTATATTTTTCTTTAGAAATTTTTAGTTCAGAGTTTTATTCACTATAATGTGAACGATACTAGTTTAAGATCACTCCAAACATAAATTATGAATTATGATTACCAATACTGTACTATCAGTTTATTTGATAATAATAATATAGTCTGTAATACTAGTATTTTTTTAATTTTTTTTTTTAATTGTCAATCTTGAAAAATATTTGAAAACATTCTGTTTGTAAGTAATTTATTCTACCTTGGGTTTATAAAACAATTATTCATAAATATAAATTGTATAGATTGTTTGTATTCAAAGAGAAAAAAAATATGAACAAATGCTGGATGGTTCTTTAATGAAAAGGACAATTATTTTTACACGTCAACTATGAAAATATGGCACCTGTTATTCAAGCTGACCTCGTTACAATCCAGAGGGGACAAAAAATAAACATCAGACGGTATACACCATTTTTTAAATATAATATAGTCCCTTCTTTTTTTTTCATAATAAAAACCTTCAACAAACGATAATCTATGATTTAAAAAAAAATAAATATTTTCTCCAGTTCCAGATATTTTCTTTCATGTGTACACATATATTATGATTCAGAAGTAACGAGATACACATGTTCCGAGTGTAAAATATTATACCAGTGCCACTGCGATTAATAATAAAAACGTGTGAAATTGTGTCTCGTCTAGAAACGTAAATAAATGTTGTCCATAATTAATACAATGTTATTATAATTCAGTATTATATAGAAAAATTCGTTGAAGCTTAAGTTTCTTAAAATAATTTTCATACAACTAATACATGTAACATAATCTTATATTAACCTATTTCGTCATGTTCACGCTTATGTACGAAATAATTGGTAAAATATCAGTATTTTAAAAAAAAAAAAAACCTTAGGTCCATTTCAATTTCAGTAAAGAACTTTTACGGTTTTCACCCCTAAAAATAAAATCAATAAAAACTTGTCTTTAATCCGTTGAAAACCTTCAAAACCTATTGTTTACATTTATAATGTAAAAAAAAAAACAATAGTATTTTAAAAGGTGCAAATCTTATACAAATGCATGCATGTATAATACATTGCGTTTTGTACACTAAATTGTTACGTTTTCTGTGTTTTTTAAGTTTTCTTTTTTGATTAATTTCTTTTAGTTAATGTATGAATAATACATTAACATTACGTTAAATTAGTACTGATTTCAATTATTTTATTACATTCATTTAATATGTACAATTTAGTTTATAGACTATATTGGTAATCATCAATTCATTATTTTCAAAAGCGTATTGCGTTAATTGAAAAAGTTGAATCAAAATGTTAATTATTATTGAAACGTTAAGCATTAAAAAGTAAAATATTAGTTTAGTACTGTACAATATGGTTCATAGTGTTTATATACGAGTAATTAAAGATCAACAATATTCTGATTTTGCTATATAATTAAAAAGTTCTTATACCATAGTAAATATTTAAATAATATTTTATTTTACTTTTTAGATTATTTTAAACAAATTTTATTATTTTGATACTCTTTAGAATTAACCATAAAATATAGACTAAATTAGAACTGACGTGATTGAAACTAATAATTTATTGAGAACCAAATGGAAACAAATTGTAAAATTTTTGTTTTTTATTGTTCATCAAAAAATATAATTGGATCCAATTTTTATGTATATTCAACGCATATTTTCTAGAATTTTTGAAGTATTATACATGGATTTAAAAAAAAACATCATATTTCGGATTTTAGTATAAGATATCGGTAATTATAAGAATATAAACGTTTAAAGATGCATGAATCATGTGATTCACCTTGAAGTGAAAAAAAAACCGAAGATTTTGGTCTTCGTAAGGTTGTTACGGAAGAACCCAGTCATAACAAACCCATAATCTGACTGCTCAGACGCAATCTAGATACGTGTTATTTGTTATATACAGATCAAAATATGAGATATTGTAAACAGGTGTATTGTCTGAACTCGTGGTGGAACGTTCTTGTTGTTTGATATTTTCTTTGAAGCATTTATTGATTTCATCTTTTAGTACCGTACGGAGGACAAAGCAGATTGACATTTAAAACACTGGCATTCTTCGCGTGTTTTGGGTGCGTCATTGACAAACGACGTATTTAAGGTGTGTTTTATTAAGCGATTTTTATCACGTTCGAAAAGACCATTTAGAATCTAGTTATTTCAGCAGGTTTTCTTTTATTTGGAGTAGGAGGAGTGAATTATAATAAACATACTAAATTCTTATCGATTCGAAACAACAACAATATTAAAAAAGAAACATTTACATTTGGTAAATATACATACACACCACGGAATAGTAAATAATTGCTACGCGGAGAACGTTAAACTCTAAACGTTGTCACGAAATAATAGAACGTAGTGCACGTAAACGATTGTCGTTATAGTTAAAAATAATAATATGTCGTTCGGATTTTTTTTTTTTTTTTTTGAGACCGCCGTGTGCAAGACTCGGTGCGGGACCGTCGCGAAATTTCGAAAATATTTGTCTGCACACCGCCGCGGAACAGGTGCCATTCATGGGGATCTCGAAATAAAGGAGAAACAGAGAGAAAAAGAAAGAGAGATACACTCGCACACACACGTACACGTACACAGCGAGAGCAGGAGAGACGGGGCACGGAGAGAGAAAAAACACCTGTTACGATCCCACCGTCTCGGCACATATTTCACGTCGTGGGCCGTGTGTATCTTCTGCTTGCGACCTACGGTATTGTACCTATTCTGCAGACTGTGCGTAACACGTGTGAATACATCCCCCTCCCCCCCAGACACAAAGTATTTTCTGATGTATTCCGTCGCGGTATACGAGCTTGGGCGGGATAACACAATTCCCCGTGGTGTATACAAACGCACGCACCGTGCGAGCATAAAAAAAGGAGAATAAAAAAAAAAAAAAAAATAAAGAAAGACGAGAAATTCCTGTATCGGTTTATGTTATACGAAATGGGCTTATGGAATATGTATACTACACTCACATAGTGATATTAATAATATGTGCACTTGTTACGTCGTCGCACGCGGATTCCGCCGCCGGCTGTTATCCTCCGGAGTGCAGGTTGCGCACGGCTACCGAAATGGTTTCGTTTGAAAATAAACATTTTGTGTGCAGCGCGCCCGTGCATTCTTTTTTTCATCGCCGTCGTGCGCCGCATTCCAAGTTTTAAAGACCCGGAGGCCGTTCGTTCACGTAAACCTCGCGGCCAGACATGACAACCGACATGAATAACCGAATACGTTTGATGCGCGAAAATATTGTCGAAACTTACCGCACAAAGCACCGTTCGAGCACATTTATTCGTTTTGGATTCCGACTGTTAATATCTTCAAAAATACAAACGATTTTCGTCGTGATATTGTGTATCGGATCGGTTAAAAAACAAAAAAAAAAAAAAAACAAAACCCATTTATTAAACGATACAATATCTGTTTATGGATTTTTAATTGCAACACAATTGTGCCAATATACAAAGAGATACTCCGTTATCGGATATCTCTCATCAACCGGTACCGTAGAATCATTAATTTTCTCGTAAAAATAAATGCGCTATAAACCTATCGATGAAACCCTTTTCACTCTCTGTAACGAACCTTCGCGATATTTTTAATCCCTTTGCTGTTGTGCACATTGTTTATATATATATATATATATATATATATATATATATATATTTTTAATCTTCTTATCGAAGAACTTATCTACAGAATCGTTGCTGTTGCCCGTAAACCCTTAGTATACGTTTTGTATTCTTATTCTTATCAACATGAATATAGTTACACTCAAATAAATATAAATTAATCGCTATAATACATTAAGTATTATAACTAATATGTTATAACGAAATAGTTTTAACAATCGTGTCCATTAAATAGTTATTTCAAACAAATTTGAGCAAGTTTACGCATTTATAATTTGTAGTACTATTTTTTATATAATAGCGTTCTAGACTTCCTGAAATTTTTTGTGAACTGGATTATTATTTGTATTTTTACTTTTCGCAGACTGTAGACAAAAATGTGATAAATTATGTAATTTATTCTACGTTCAGGGTTTCTCCAGAAATTAATAAAATCAAAATTATGTGTTTAACATTCGATGCAGATAGAGATAAAATATATACCCCAAATAGAGGCCTTCAACTGATGTCATAAGTCTGAGTCGGTTGTTTGAGAAACAGTTCAAGTCATACGTTATTTACATCATATAATAACAACCTATACGTACTAAATATCAAAAAATATAATTAGATTTGAAAAAAAATATGAATAATTTTTACTAATTATGCATTTTTTAAATCAACTTAATGTGACACTTTCAAATTGTACTGGTATAAAGACTTTTCGAACTGACTGATATTATTAGAAAAAACGTCAACTGACGTGTTAACTCATCAAAGGACTGTATATTATTAGAATTATAATTTCTTACACGTGCTTCCTCTGCTTAATGCACTTCAACACTTGTTAGTGACATTTTTTTTTTGCTGTATTTATTTCCTTGGATCTTAAATTCACAACACAATTCAAAATAATTTTTTCTGTTCATATGTAGATTATCACACTGTAATGTTACAACATGATATTTTTCTATTAATGCATTAAAGACATGCGCAATGTGAAAGAATATACAACCATGTGTTTCGAGGAAATCTCTTCCAGATGCTGTGTGCACGGGAACTAAAACCACATTCTAATAGACGCACGTACGAAAATAAGAGGGGAAATATTAAATACGAACTGCAGCCCACTAATAAAGGACGCGTCGAATATTATTATTTTCGTTTTATGTGATGTGATACAACACCGTAAATACAACAACCGACCGCACGTAACACGTATCGACTTTGATTCGTTTTATTTCAAACACGACAGGGACGGATGGATTTGTGCAGCACAACGTAATCAAATAATCGTACGACGTATGATGGTGTATTGAACGCGCACAGTGTTTTCGAAATAATAGCGATCTCGGTTTTTCTCATCGGAAGAATTGTCTTCTGTTCTAAATCCGTTTCTAAAAAATTAAATATCTTTCGCCGGGTTTCTTGGTAAAAAAAAATTTTAAAAAATAAATAACAAAAGTAAATAGGATAAAATAAAATGATAATAAATATTAATAATAATAATAATAATAATAATAACCCTAATAACCGTAACGGGGTGCAGTGTCACGAACGCGCACAGCTGCCGTCGGTTAAACGATGTAGGTGAAGACTGAAGCTCGTAGGCGGATATTATTCACTTACCGGAAACGATGCGTACATATATTATATCGGTGCGCGCGAGCGCCCGCGCGCGTGTGTGTGTGTGTGTGTGTGGATGTTTTTCTGCATTTTTTTTTTCTTCCTCTCCCGGGTAAGGTTTAAGGTGTACCCGTCTTTTCTAACCCATATTGTTGTCGGGACCTGTTTGCATGACAGATGCTGCTGCTGCCGCCGCGTGCACCCACCCGACCGCGATTCGTCAGATTTCGGTCGCGAGACGTTTTTCTTACGCACGTATTATATACATAATACGTACCGCGGTGGAGTTCACCGGGGTTCAGATCATGTTTTTCTGGAACTGTTTGCTGCTGCAAGGCCAACCGCGATCGTCCTCGCGTAGCTATAATAATATATTGTATGCAGTATGTACTGTAAAACCCTTATGCGTTCCGAGAAACCATAAAAAAAAAAGAAAAAAAGACTTAGTCATGTCGAACACTTGGAATATAACACGTAGAAAACGAAAATTAGTGCTTGTTTGAAAGCGATTTTCTATTCTAATTCATTCTGGAAATAATACGATTATAATTATGTGGTTCGAAATTGTTCACTATAATGGTATATGTTGGTTTTAGTTAAATACTCGTTTAATTAATTTGTGTGAAATGCACTGCATTTTAAGATAATTGAACTTTTTTTTTTTCTTGTTTACTATTCTAGTTGGTTGTTCGACATTAATGATATTCTTAATAGACAAACGGACTACACAACATTCTACAGCGTAGTGCATTAAATTTGATTTTAACTGAGAAATATTTATTCAAGAGCAATAATTATTATACAGCACGTATTTCGCGTGACTAATATTTGAGTTTTAAACGTGTACAGACAATTTCTGTGGACTTATTACAATTTATGATAAAGAGAATCGCGTGAAAATTGTATTGAACGAGTTACATTGTGATTATTGGTAAAGGTAAGTATTTTTGTTTTCTGTGTGCAAACATGACAATTTATTGTACACCCGTTACATGCCAGGAAGATTTGATTTTAAAGTAAGAAACTTAAATAGAGAAAACTACGACCCAAGTCAATGACGGTGTGCAAAGTATAATATTGTCAACGAAATATTATGATATTTGTTTTTGTACAGAAATAAGAAAAGTCACATTGTAATTTGTTAACCGACAGAACATTTCGTATTCTTAGTGATTCGGACTTACATTATTCGAATAATCAAATATGTAACACAACTGGTTTTGATAGATAGCTAAAATTTGCTTGTATTAATAATATCAAGTAATTGTAAAATTTGTGTTAGTATATTTATTTAATGATTAGGTATATTTTTTCTAAGACTATTGTTAGCTGTTATTATTCGCAATGGCTTGGAGGAGCTCAGTGCAGCGATTGACCTGAAGCTTTAAATTCTGAGTTCAATTCGAGATTTTATGTTTTAATAACAAATAATGCTTTAGAAAGATAATAATATGTTAATAGGTTTTTAACTAAATAAAACTTCGTAAATTCCTAAAAATCTTCGTTGAAGTTTTCTAATCTTGTATAATTTTTTTTTTTTTTTATGACGCAGGTTAAATCAAGAAATAAAATAATACAATCTACAAGTAAGCTTTCTATGGTGATAAATCTATAGATAAAAAAACTTTACAAAGCAACGATTTCTTTTAAATTGAATCAATTCTTTTTAATAACTTTAATAAACGAATAGTCCCTATTATATGTATGAGTGTTATGTGTATAAGTACATTTCGGTTTTATTTAATTTAACAATATAATTCATTTAAAAAAAAAAAAAAGTAATAATTATTAATAACAGCCTAACTTGTCGTCATAAGAACAGTATATTATTATATATTAATGACGATTTTGGAAGTAGGTTATACATAATTAATTTTTAATATTTTATTATGTAAACATTAAGTTATAATTTTTATGTCAAACGTAACTTTAAGTTATTATATGTTGTTGTATTAATATTCTAAATTAGTCACACTTTTTAAAAGAAAAAAAAATTAATATAAAATAAATCAAAAATCATACTTACAAGATTGAAAAAATTAATAATTGCTATATTTACGAAATATGAATTTTCACAGTATTTCAAACTGTTAATAAAAATAAAAAAAACTGATTAAGAAAAAACTTTGGATTTTTTTTTAAATTTTAGTAAAATAACTATAGTTTACAAAGACAAACATAACGAAAAATTATTTACTTCATTAAACAAATTTAATTTAGACGTAATTATGAGGGTGAAAAAATCGGAAAATTATTTTGTGCCTACAGAGAAAAAATATCTTAGGATTCTAATAAAATTGATATATTTACAAAATGATTTGATACATCTATGAATCTTATCGATAATTTAATATGTTACACGTAATAAGTATGAACTATAATAAACAAGAAAATTTGTTCGTCTTCGTGTACCTACTTTATATTTTACGATTTCTTACAATATGAAAACCCATCTTCGTTTTTACACTGCTTGCATTAAATATTTTATCAACTTAATATTGCATTAGACCTCACAGATTCTAAACATTTTCAAATAAGAAATGCAATAAAACACCCACGTGAATAGGGTGTAATAGAAAAATTTGGCATATTTCGTAACGATATATTAATGTTAAAGTATCATGATTGCACTCTGTATAAATATTGTGTATAAATAAATTGTGACTATAATACGAATTGCAATATGCAGCCTATCGTATATAGACGAGAGTACAACAAAATAATATTATTTAGTCGTAAGGTTTCAAGTATTGCTTTTTTCTCTAATAAATCACACAGCTTATCTTATTTGGATCGTGTGAAAATAAAATCATAAAAGAAAATCCATTCAGGCATTAGTCGAGAATATCCTGTACGTATAACATATGAGTAGTTATCATTCGTATGCATAGACAGGGTTCACCGAAATAACTTGTTGTTGAAAGATAAATGTAATTTTAAACGCGTGTATGTGTGTAGATCATTTGAATGTTGATCTAGTTTGTATTTTATTATAGCAGTCGAATTTTGAATAATGTAAAAGCAACGAAAAATTAATAATTAATTATAATTATGCTTTAAACTTTGTGATAATACTATATTTCTGTGCAAAAAACGAAAATCCTATTTGTTTACCAACCGATACCAAATCAGCGTTTCGTTATAATTATACAATTCGTTGTTAATTCGAAAGCGACCAACAATTTAGAATTAAGATCGCTTCCGATATGACGTTTAAGTTATTGTTAATGTATAATAGATTTATAACCACCACAATGACTAAATAAAGTATTTAGTACATAATAGTTATGTTTATACAATTTATTTTATACTCCCTACTCTGTAGCAGCAGTTATCAAACAATTGTTGCAAAAAAAAAAAAAAATGTCAAACATCGAAATTAAAACTAATGAAGAATAACTTTGAACTATAAATCCAAAATATTTACGGCAACCGGATCGTTTACAAATAACTATTATCAATTCCGATATGAACTCCGGATGTTTCATAGTTATTATTTAACACAAATTTACATAATCGAATAAGAATTCGTATTGACCGAATACTTTTAGACTATGCATGTATATAAGATTAATAATTAGTAATAATATAATTTATTATAAGGGAAAATGTTGACATCCCGTGAAATGTTACATCAAAATACTCAAAGATTCGATCTGTAATAGGTCGGATTGTCCACGCTTTAATAGTGTAAAGTAATCGATGCTGTGATAGTTACAGTGAGCATTCGAAATTAAATGCATATAATCACGATGGCCGAAAACACATTAATAGACAATAGACATAATAGATATTTACTATTTAAACAATAGATTTTTACTATTTAGTAGTAGACGTCTGAGTCGATTCAAAACCGGGTTTATTCGCGTACTGCAACCATACACCATACACCTTATGTCGTTAATTAAGTCATAAAACTAAAACGTTATAGATGAGTAACATGTGGCTCTACACACCAATCCGTATTGATTTATATTTGATTTGAAGATAAATGATCCGTTCGACCATTTCTCGTGTTGGTGTATTTGTTGTATATATATATATAATTTGTTTTTTAACAGTAAAAATTATTGAATTACAAATGTTTATTATAATAAAATTAATATAAATTAATAATTTAACCCCAAATTATTGTGTCTGCAAGTATAATATAATAATGCATTTAAGCAATGACGTATGTTTAAACAAATGTGGAATCTGACCACGGGATAGTGAATTTTTTTATCGATAATACATGTATACGAAAATATTATGGTAATAGCTTTCGAGCTTCGCTTACATTTCATTATTCAAGTTGAGTTTGCACTGTCAACATAATTTCATAACACGTCCATTTCGATGACTTCCATAAGTGTCACGTGCACGTCGCCCCTGTGTTCGCGAAACGAATGGTGACGAAGGATAAATGTTCGATCTCTGTGTCCGGCCGATATTATTTTGCTATGCATATATTATAAACATGACAGTACCCGGTTCAATAATAATAAATATTATAATATTAAAATACTTATTGATACAATATGGTTACCATGTAAATTTTGTACAAGTAAAAATATCCGATTTATGAACGACGTGATGCATCAACACTTTTGTATTACTGTTCGCAAATCAACTTATTGTTTTTATGTTTGAAATATTTTCTGTTACTACTTCACTCAACAATTCTGAAACGCACGTTTACGCACATTCGTATTACCGTATACGCGGCTCCAAACATATCACTTAGGGGAACCGAAACCTTTTCCGTTTTATTTTTTGTAAACCATCGAGAAAAAAAAATTAATTTTTTTGTTTTTAATGCTAATTAATCATTTTTAAATGAGATAAAATAATTTATTCGGGCTATATATAAGCACTTTAAGAACTTGAGTACAGTTTTTATGTACCAGGCGTATGGCGTGTTTTTATAAAATGTTCATTAATTCATGTTTCGGAACTTACAGCCGTTAGTTGTGCGGGCTATAAAGAATTCAAATATACAATTTTATTTTGCATAATATTTTTCCGACTACATTTCAAAACGGTTTTGCGGTAAAGCGGTTTTCGTAAATCTATGTATTTTACGTGTTTCATATTCAATGTCGACAACTGATACCAATATAAACAATACTGATGAGTAAAATTGATGTCAGCTTTAGTATAAGACAAGTAATAAATGGTTAGAAATAAATTTAAATTATTTGCGTCGATATTTTATGGAGGTACAAAGATTTTGTAAAAGCTATACAGTCATTATATTTAAATGTAGTCAGTAAAAATTTAGGCCTGAAAATAGTATTGTAATTTTCAAGAGATTTCCAAATAGCTGAACGTTCAATGTAACGATGAGTGTACGAAAATAAAAATCAAGTACGTTTTTGTGTATGGTTCATTACTTTGTGCTTGAGTTGATATTACAATAAAAATGAGGCAAATTCACTTATTGTTAATTTTATATGGACCACATCGTTGAAACATTACCGAGACATTGAGATTGTTTGTTTGATATACTGATTACAGTTTGTGTTACATTTCGATTTGATAACGTAGAAATATGTCTTTTGCAATACAAAAAATAGCAATCAGTGTGTAGGTAATTGAACACAAAGATTTGGATGAAAAAACGTAAAACCCCTTGCTTTTGTTTGAACAACAATGTCCAGTGATATGTTCAAAATTTTTCCCATGGAAGTAATATGAAATATTTGCTATAGTCCTCACACACACACACCACATTTTAATTGGTTTAAAATAATTTCAAAAAAATACAATGTTTTATAATTTATAAAATATAATGTTGTTTTGTATAACACTTAAGATTCTGATTGAAACAAGGAATATATATATTTTATGAGTAGGTACTATATATTTGTTTCACAAGTACCATGATGTGTTTTTATATTTTTTTTCTTTGTGTCTAGGCAATACTTCTGGTTCAATCCCAGATTATCATAATCATAAGAAATTTCTGATAAAAAAAATGTTAATAGTATAGCGCTTTGAAGAAGAGTAATTATTTTACGAATTTCCTAACAATTTTCTTAATAATTTAAACAGAATACTGATTTTAACAAAATCGAATTTTTATTTTCATCGTAACCAAAAAAATAATAATCGTAAAGTCTTGAAATTTTCACTAAATTCTCATATCAATATTTACTATTGACAGGGCCGTCTCGAAGGGGGTTTTGGAGGGTGTTTCAACCCCCCCCCCCCCCTTCAACGAAAATACCAGTCGGCACTCAAACTTGTTTCATTATAGTCTAGAAGGACCTAATTTTACTTACGGAAAACAAATATTACATATTTCGTAATAGAGTGTATACACGAATAAAATTAGGTACTACTTATTATACAATATAAAATAATATTATTTATATAATTAAATTGTCAATTATAAAAACGTGCGACACTAACACATATATACATGTTAAAAAGTAAAAATATGACTACGTATAGTTATTTGTATTACTTATATCGAGTAAAAAAATTGTAGTCGGCATTTTTCATATTATTTACCCCTCCCCTTCGATTTTCATCTTCGAGACGGCCCTGATTATAGATAGTATAGATGTTGTATGATTCAAAAGTTCTTTTGAGCTATTTATAGAACATAGGAAGTTTCTCGTTTTCTTAGTTTTTTTTTTTTTTTTAGAAATTGATAAAATAATTTTGGTTTGATAAAAATTCTCGAAAATGTAATACAACGTTCCTTTTATAAATATATTACTGATAAAAGAAAACATTTGAGCTTTAAAAAACATTCGCTACTTTTTGTAGTTAAAAATTCATACAATTTTCAATTTTTATATTTTAGTCTTGAAAAAATTTGATACAAGATTTTTTTGTGACTCCCCCCAAAAAAAAAAAAAAAATATTGAAAATTCGCATAAATGATTAAGCGTTAAAAAATGAAATTTGGCCAAAAATAGATATTCAATAAATTTCCATTTAACGATGTTAGTTATTTAATTAAAGATATAGTTTTTAATTATTTTAATGGAGTTAGTGTTTTTACGGATATTTTAAGTTTTCGATCTCAAAAATGATAGATGCCTTTTTTTTTGCCAGAGTTTAAATATTTAAAGTGCAATTTCTCTTACTAAAAAAACATCGGAAAATAGTTATAATATAATATTTTTGATTTAGTTTTAATTATATGACAGTGGTAAAATATATATTCGAATGCGTGATTTAGATTATGTAGAAAAAATAACTAATTCACAATAATAGGAAGAATTTTGCCTAATTACACGTAATTAAAAGAAGTTAATACAAAACTTAAATAAATAAAAAGAAGCAAACGTCTGCCTTCTCTTACATAAAAACAATAGGGAAAAACGTTTAAAAAAAGTTTAACTCAATAGAACCGCAATACTCCCGATGTTTATACATGATATTAAACGCACAGATTCTTCCTACTCTATTGTCATATTTATGATAAGAGTGTTGTCGATTTATTTTGTTTGAATGGTATCTACAGGAATATTATTTTAATCATCAAATAAATTATTTTCAAAAAAACGTGATAATTTATAATAAATTGACCTAATACAAAGCATTTTCAATATTTATAGTTTCATATGGAGACTTTTAAAACCACGATTGTTTACAATTATTATGGCAAAATGTTAGTGTAAGCGGTGATTTATTTATTTATTTATTTTTTTAACAGACATCCAACATTTTTTTAGTTAACTTATATACTTTAAAACCAATAAACTGTTTGGGGTTTGATATTTATCAAACATTTTTTTTTTGCGAAACTTTTTTTTTAACTATTTATAGTCGTAATAATTTTTTTAATGTTTTTATTTTTCTTCATCGACAAAATAATTTTACTGTCGTTATGAAAACAGTTACGTTAGTTATATAACGGTTAAAATAGTGAGCAATTTCTGTTTTCATGGTATATAATATGATTCATAATCTACTATGACTATTGAGCATCAACACATTACCAACCCACGAATGAGCTGTGATAACGAGTTACTTAATTGTGAACAGTAATCCGAGTGTATAATGGTGTAAGGGGAATCGGATGAATGTTTTAACGCGCTGATATACAGGAAATGTGAACAGTAGAGGGATGAGTGGCGAGGATGTGATCTGAAAAAGCAATATAACTTGATAGTAATAAAATAGAATATGACCCAAGATAAAAGTGCGCTTGTTATTATAAATGAAACCAGCCGGACGATAGTCAGAAAATGTGTTCCATTGACGATTCTTTTAAAAACACTTGCTAGCGCTGATAAGTGGTCTCTATTCTGAATTTAACTACTGGAAAGTGGATAATTATACGTAATTTGTTTATTGTAATCATTATCGTAGACGTTCTGTCTTATCGCGTTTAAGGCAATGGAGATATCGTTTAAACGTATTCAAGTATCATTATTTTATACCGACACACTGATTCATAAAATGTAGATAGACTTTGAATGCTATATCATAAATCAAAATCATAAATTGTTAAATTAAATATGTATTAATAATCAATTAATTTTGGAATCCTATTTTACCGTGATGGTTTCCGCATTTTTTTTTTAACTAGTAAAAAGTAATTGTCCGAATATATTTCTCTTTGCATGGTAGGTATAAGTATATTTAAATATTTACATAGTAAATATATTTACAAGACATTCAATTTAAACAGATTTGATGCTTAATTCCTTGGCCATTTTTATTTTTATATCTGTGAGAGTGGTGGTAAATTATTGAAATTTAATTGATGTACGATTATTTTACTTTGTCTAATATGAATTAAGACACAATATTTTATTTAAAAAATAATACTAGATAATTACATGTCATTTATTTTAGCAAACAACTACATTTTCGACGAATAAATAAAATATTCTTTTGGTATACGAAAACAACTATTATAAACACTACACATCAATTCAAATTAAGTTTAATTAATATTTTTGACTTGAACTTCCTACAAACTTGTATTTATTTATATTATTATACTTTTTTATACACATACTATTATATTGTACATGTAATTGAGTTTTTTCTTTATAAATTTGCTCTAGTTGTATACGATTTTAAAAGCAACGTTAACCCTTAATTTTATCTATATAATACCAATTGGTCCTATCAAAAGGATATCAGTTGATAATAATACACTTCTCATTTATTTTTGTATCAATGGTAGGACTTTTGTAACTTTTTCATCTAGAACTAAACAAAATTACGGGTTTTGGGCTATTCGAGTTTGCCATAGCATAAGTATCCGCAAAAAGATACTATCGTAAAAACCTACCAAGATAATATCATTAATTTGCCATCAGAATAGATAATCTCTCTTTCGTCTCCAATACCTTATTAAATTAACTTATGATCAAGAAAAAGAAAAGTGAACAAATGATACAAAGTGGGGACCTAAGTGCTAAGTTAGTGTATCAAGCCTTCAAACATCACCTCACAGTATGAACTTAAAATATGTATAATATTATTCATATTAACAATAGTTTTCTAAAAATAGTTTTTTCATAATTGTTTCTTTTACTATATAATATTTACTATCCTGTTACTTTTTTGTTAATAAAACTATAATTGGATTACACTTAAAATTGTGATAATTAAAACAGCGTTTCATATTACTGTCTGCAGGACCTATTTACATGTTCAGAGGCAAAATGAAAATTTACTTATTTTATGCGCCGGATACTTAAACGTAGAACATCACACAAGAAACACGAGCTTCAATATGATTTTGCAACGTCACAGATTCTCGTTGTAGACAACACGAATTCACCACAATCAACCACTATTTCTAGTCTGAGAGTAATTAATACTAATATTTTCGAGCGTTCTTGATAATTCAATTATATTTAATTTAATAATATTAAACGAACATAACTGTGTGGGACAGACAAAACGATGAGATAGGAGCAACGCATTATTTATAATTCTACAAATAGTTTATAAAAGAATTAAGGGTAATTGGTGTTTATAAACATTATCTCAACCTATCTAATGCGAGAAAGATATTCCGGTCGTATGGTGTATAACATGAGGGTCATACGTTTTTTTTTTTTAGTGTTTGTCGGTATGTCTTTTATTCAGTGATATCGAATAAATGAGCCTATAATATTTTTGAAACTAGAAATATAAGTTTTTATGTATAAATATTGTAATATAATATTATAATATCCTAACACGTCCAACGTGAATACTACTATAATAGTACCTATTACATTTATTTTATTTTATGAACATAGTAACGTGTTGTACATATAAAAACATACCGTTTATAAAGATCATAATTATTTAAAAATTTCCTAATATTAGTTGTTTGAATGAATAAATAAATAAATTAGATGTGTATAAAAAGAAAACATTAGCGTTTATGCATTAATAAAAAACTGAATTTTAGTAAATTATGTATATAAATGAAACTAATTAAACATTTGATTCTAATTTCAAGAAATTAAAACACATGTCTTATATGATTAATGGATAATACCTATTGATAATAGCTATCGAGTTCGTAGGTCGTTTCTATTTCCTCTAAAATCAAAAAAATATAATGCTTATCTATATTAAAAGGAAGACGCGAAACAACTGTTTATGTATAATCCAGTGTTCAAACAATATTAAAAATATTGATCTTTCGTTGTTAAATGAAACTAAAAATATAATTTTTTTTTTGTTTTAATATGTTTCTTTGGGTATTTTACATGTTGATTTGTTTTGTTATTTATCGTTGACAAATAATATTATAACATGCGCGTTCCGTACGTCTGATTTCGCGTTTATATCGAATTTATTAAACTAACGGTTTTCTGCAGTTATGGAAAATGCAATACAAAAATACAAGGTAAGTTTCCGATTTTGTTTTTTTATGAAATTTACTAGTTTCACGGATACTAGAGAGCACACCATATGGTGTTTAAGTGTGTTACATATAAAAAAGATACTAATTTCAGGGCTGAAGATTATTCCGTATAATTTGTAAAAGCATATTATAATGATTATATATTTTATTATTGTTGTATTTGGTCAGCCTATTACACATTGTGTGTGTGTGTGTACGTACGTACAGAGTAATACGAGTTCCACATGACTTGATTCGAATAGAATTTCACGCATAATAACTACACCGGCGTGTAGACAAATAACAATAATAAAAAAAAGTTTCTATGCAATTACGTATGGGCGAATTACGCGTTTGCAGTAGATTAGCAGGACGACGTGGCGAAAAAAAATCACTTTTGGTTTTTTCCTCGGCGAATCAACCAACACGAATCGCACCAAAAACGGACGGGCGATAAATCATGTTCGTAAAATAATAACCCCGGGCCCCGCCGATCAATTCCTGTGCGGTTTTTGACGACCTGTGAACATAATATTATCGGGCACCGTCGTGTCGTGAAACGGTGTAAGCACCGTCGTATTGCTTTCGACGGACGTCCGAGGCGTCTTGTACTTACAATATTATGTGTGTACAAAAAAAAAAAAAACTTACTGCTCGCACTATTTTTACACTCCAGCAGACGGGCGCGCGGGTCAATTGGTTTAAATTAGTGAATAGTGGACCAATAAAACGGTACAACGGTTCGTTTGTAATTTTCGTATCCTGTCGCGGCGCGCGTGTAACATTATATTCCGCACACCACCGTCGTCATCAGTATTTCAATAGGCCGCCGCGGACCGCCCGTACGGATTACATTCACCGTTCGAGTAATAATAATTAATTCCGGTAAAAGTTATTAATATTCATATGCCGCCGCCGCCGTAATCCCGTCCCGCTTTGAGTCTGTGCACCAAAGTTCGGTATTATGATGTTTGCCGAACTTCGCAAAATAAATACACGGCATGTTTAATAATATGCTCGAGCGGTAAATAATCTGCTCCGACGGATTTATAATGCATCGAAAACTTTCGACAGTTTCGAAAATTGTTCAATTTATTGTATGATTTATAAATTCAACTTTTTCTTCGTTAAATTACAATACACGCAATAACCTATACACATATAATTCCGTTTTAATGTTTTTGCATTAACCCGGTGATACGTTATTAAATCGAATTCGTCGACGCGACGGTATTATCGCGATTACGCGCGTCACGTTGTTTTCATCCGTTCTCCCGGTCGCAATCGTCGAATGGCAAGCGGTAATATCAGGCGATGTTGTTGTTATAATACGTATGTTACACGTTATCACTGCGGTGGTACGTTTGTCATGTTTCGCGAGTACGTAATGTGATTCGACGCAACGCGAGAAAAATACCAGAATGGTTCGAAAATGCCACTTTTTCCTTTTTAGAAAAAAAAGCTGTCGGACAATTACTTCGAGTGCCGGCGAGTGTCTGTGATTCCGTGCACAGTTCCGCGAACAATGCGCTCAAACGCACCTGTCCGAGCTCCACGTCAGTAATAATCGCCGAACAATAGTTTATTCAGTTTGTTCACGATGGGTAGTATAAAGTGATTGTAAAAAATCCCAATGCAATTGATGTAGTACGGCAGAAGACGTTGAACGAAGCAATTACAATTTCATTAAGTCGTTAGCAAATGCATGATTTCGATTCGGATTTCGATTTCACCTATACCGTTTAGAAGAAAAAAAAAACGTAATCCAAACGTATAATTGCATCGCCATTAAGTCGCAGAAGGTGTGTCGGTGTAGCGATGCAATTATATTATTAACTTTTGGAGCTACTGTATACCCATGGTATCGCGTAAAGTAACTGCAGTAATTTTTCCCCTAGTGCACCCCTAAAAAATTTCAAATTGTTCAGAACATAACCGACATACAAATGGTATAGTATCTAACGATGGCGTCATGTTTGCAGTAGTTTTCTTGAGCTGAAGTAAAATTTATTTTGATAGCAATGCGTTGTATTTTGTACTGCGGCGTTTTCGTTTAATGTTGGGAAACATTTTTTAAATAATTCGATCTCACGTTGTTCTTACATGCTAGCAGTAATAAAAATATAATAATTTAAGAGTAGATACGCCATAAACGTATTCACATAATCATTGATTTTAATTATAATTTAAGTGACCATCAACTAACTAATATTCGATGTCACTAGATTTTTATTTTATTATGTCCTATGTTATTAAATCGATTTGTTTTAATTTTAACAGCAACAGATATTTATTTTTTTTATCAAAACTTTGTATAACTTTAAATGTATTCATCGTCATAGTTTTGACCGTAGTTATTAATGATACGCATCAGTTGAACTGGATTCGGGAAAAAATGTCAAATCTCCGTCCGTGCCGTTTGGCAGTCCGCGGAAACAATAAGTACCCGGAGATGAAAAAAGACAACGGTAAAACGTGTGTACGCGATTATGATCGCATATGTATTATTATTATTATTTCTTTTGAAGTATCAGGTACGGATTTTTGTTGCCGAAATCATTTGACGAAACATCTTACCCGAGTTTGGAAAACTACCTAATAACCGTTTATTTATCGTAACGCGGCGATACGTGTACACGTCGGGGGATCGATAGGGACGTTCGGTTACCTATTGTAAAAGTCGCGCAGCGCTATAGGTACAAATGCTCGGATTATATTATTGTCGTCGTACGCACATTGTACGCTGTGCACACGTCGCCGGTACAAAGAAAAAAACGATTTTGTCACCGGAACGTCGTCGCGAGTGGAACGTATCCGTGCGTGCCCACTGCGCGTTGCGTTGCACATTATCACACCTGACCCGGTGTTGCCGGCGAAAACGGAGCAAACTGGGCGAAACGAAGCACGGGAAGCGCGTGCGAAACGGAACGGCGACAAGAGGAGGTGAAGATATTCTCGGCAGCGAGGACTAGCGGGGGATGGGGCCGAAATGCGCACGTGCACAACACCGCAGCGTTTAAACAATAATGATAACAATGATAATAAACCGACCGCAATGACAACGGGTAATGTTTTAATTCAATAATTACACGTTTCGTGTTTCGTCGCGTCGCGTACAATGTCCGATGGGAAACAACAGTTAATCGACGTTCTATTGTGCCGCCGCCGCCGTCTTTCAGGAAAACAATACGGACACCGGGGACGTGCGCGCTCGTGGCACGAGACCATGACGGGAACCGCGGTTTCGTCGCTTCGCCGCTGGGTAATACGGTTCACTCAGCGAATAATCGTCAACCGTGATACATTACGAGGTGTTACGATCGTCGAGTAAGACGATCATTTTTACTCGCCGATTCACTCGTGGCTTCCCATCGGCCGTCGGTAAACGCGACACGAGTCAACGAAAGGATTAAAAATAATCGCTTGTAAATCGTGTCAGTCCCTCGTCAATGGTCGCCACTCTGGCGAGTGGCGCACCGTTTTATTGTTTTATATCCCGTGTTTACGCGTAGTGGCGTGTTAAAACAATGTTCGATTAGAAATGTAATTATTAAATAAATTATTTTACTGTTTCATTAACTAATTTAATAATAAACATTATTGATACGCGGTGTTTTTAATTCAAATTCTTAAGTAACCTCGATTGTGTTGTACATAATGGAACGGTCGTTGAGTGTTGACGATGACGAGGAAAGTATACACGATGGCCGAATAATCGGCGGATACACGAGTCGTGTAGGAACGGCATAATCGTCGAGTTAAATTACTCGGCGAGCATTCGCGATTATGATGTTCGCCAAACACACAAGTCGTGCTTAACGTGTAAACATGCGCGCGTACACGTCGCACGGCGTCGAGCCGGTCCCGCACGACTCCGTGCACTCGACGAACATCGCGATCGGTTGTGTTCGCCGAGTATTTGGACTTGGACGATTCGGTCGCTCCTACGCTACTCGTACACTCGCTGGTCGGTAAATGCGTTTGTTAATAATTTTCTATTGGACTCGCGTCGCGTTTACCGGCAACCGATGAACTCGACGAGTAAAAACGATCGCCATACTTGAATACACCTCCTACACGACTCGTAAACCATCACGACGGTTGACGGTTGTTCGCCGAACACACGGTTCGCGCGGGACCGGCTTTACACGCTGCGTGTAACGTCCGCTCGATTCGAGCAACGTTGTTGGTGTACGCGGGCGTTTTCTTTCGCGCGTCTCCACGCTTACGTTTTCGCTTGACATCGGAAGAAGCGCAGCTACCGGTACAAACCGCAGTCGGGTTCGTACGGGCTTAGTACTTGGCCGAGTCACTGGAGCAAGTCGCTTAATCGAGTACTACTGAATCGCGTCTGGTGTGTGTCTAAACGTAGTAGAGTAGAAGAGCTTCGTAGGGATGAAGCACCAAAGTCAATGTGTTATTTTCGTTATTGTATTGTTCTTAAATTTTTAATATATTTGCTTTAAGTTTGTTTGCCTTGACTTACGATAAGATAGTATTTTTATAGTGTAATTTTACCAGCCATTTTTCTAAATATAACGGTGACAGTGGTGTCAACAATAGATGAGTAGTTAAACGAATGCGAGTAAAAAGTCTAACTCGGCCGAAAAAATAAAACTGTTTTCAAACAATCTGATTAAAATATATACTAAAACTAGTACTTGTTTTAGCGACTCGGCTAAGTGAACCCGGCTTGACACTAGTGCGTCCAATCAAATAAATGATGCGTGTTAAAATATGTACATTATTATACGGAGCGGAAATCCTGCGCTTTCTTTGCGGAATTGGATACAAAAGAAAATAATTAAACCCTCACATTACCATTAAACATTAATCGTTGTCATTAAACACAAAATTTGATGTCGTTATTATCTGAACATTTAAGTGTTATTTCGAGCTAACCTGTTTATATTATTTACCATTTCGAACCACTTAACACTAGCAGTGATACGATACATATAAAGTATAACAACAACAACAACACTAGTAATAATAATAAATCATATTGGAATATGGTTCATGAGACTACATGATATCCGCGAACAGTTTGAGCCGTATTGTATATATTTCTGCCCCATACTGTGTATTATGTATGGACCTACATGCGCGTACTGCACAAAGCGGCGATTATCGAACACGTTTGTTCGCGGAGCGCTTATAAGGTGCAAAAAGAATCCACTGAAACCAGGTAGGTACACCGATTTTTAAACCGTAACTAATAAAAACTGATGCGTCGATGATTTCGTATTTTTTTCAATTTCTTTAAAACGTGTATGGGTTTATTTATTCATTACCAACACGTATTACTTCTCATCACGTGCGTTCGTTCGCTATGCCATACAATCTACATAAATGTAACAACCAAGCGAATAACGACGATTGTTTTTGATAGGGATCCACGGAACACAGTTTAAGAACCGCTGGCGCACGATTAAACGGTTTTAAACGGGCTGGCATTAGGGTTTTCGCCGCCGTAGGTAATTTTAATTTACGCTGCCCTGTTCAAAAGTTAATTTTTTGAAGAGGATAGGATTATATAAAATATAAACATTCTTTTTTTAATGATAAACCCGTGCTTTTATTTAATAAAAAAAAAATAAAAATATTTTGATCGAACTCAGTGTTCTTTGCAGAATATAAAAACTATGAAATTAAAATACATGTTCTAAAATAGTACAAGTCATATTTATAACTGACGTTAATAAATTCATTTTCGATTTCATACATTAACAATTAGTATTTAATTATGCATCGAAAAATATATGAAACGAGATTAATTTCACAAGCCTTTTCTTGTGGGAAATCAAACATTAAATGTTTCAATCCAAGACTTTTCATCACTTCTTTTCCAATAGAAATTGGTGCTTAGAAGATCTCAAATAACTGTTTATTATTTTTAATTCGTGAAAGCTTCGTTCACCTGACGCGATCGATACAGGCTTTGTTAAAACGATCCGGAATGATACATTTACGTTTCGTACGAAATTGTTATTGTTCAAAACAAACTGTAACACTGTCGATGGGTGTATATTAATCGAATAAATTGATTCGGTCCATTTAGAAGCTCGCCGGCCCTAAACTAGTGCCCCAGTCGTTTTTTCTTCGTTAAACACTGGAAACGCGCGTCGTTATATCGTTATATAATCCGCGCGAGAGGACGTCACTGTAACGGCATGTCGGCAACGACGTCTCAAAGTCGACGAGAACAAACGCGTTAAACATTTCCTTTGGTCCTTCGTTTCCTTGCCCGCACGTCGCACTGTCCTCGGCCTTGCAGGTACGCCCGCATCCGTTTAAACGGAACGGAGCCCGTGATGAAGTTCGACCGAACGCGGTCGGTCAACGTGCGCGGATACAACAACAAACGAACAATCGGTTCCGTACACAATTCCGTTGCGCACCGTTGTCAATACCTACATCCGTACGCGCGTACATACACTTACGGACATTGATGATCCATGTCGGAACACCGATCCTACGGGGATAGATTTGAACCGCGTTAATGCCATCGCACGGGACGTGTTTTCGTGTTTTTCCGCTCGGAAAAGTCGTTTGCGCGCGGATCAAGAATAGGCCCGTTAACAACATCGTGTAATGGTTCGTATGATACGTGTTCCGATGTTATGTCCGAAACGTATGTGAAAAAAAACCCATTTGATAAAACGCCTGGTCGAATTAACTACAAAAGAATACGGTACACTATACTGTGTTAAATGCACAGTTGTACAAATATTTTCCATATCGTATAATGTTCAGCTTTGAACACGGGCGAATATTTCCACCGGGAAATCGGGATTTCCCGGGTAGGCCTTCACTTTTTTACTCGGAAGCATCAATCCCGGAATACAAGAAAAATAAATAAATGTAATGTTGGTACCGGCACATGAGAGTATTTCTACAAGATTCGAAAAACATGAGTAATTATTTGCAAATCTTTCACGTCTTGACTATAATAATTTCAAAACGGACGTCACACTTCCGAAAAATGCTCTTACTGGCGTGCAGAACAAGATTTTCAAATATTGTCCAGGAATAACGTACCTATGAAGATTTCTGAAATTAATACTCAGACTCAATATCGAAATGGAACGAAATAAAATAAAATATTGATTGTGTATATAAAGGACTGAAAGACTATGATGACAATATTGATGGTAATAATAAAAAATTACCAATGTTTCTAAATTTAATAATGTATTTCATATCCATTATATGATTTTAATTTTTTTTTCTTAGAATGTTCAAGCAATGATATAGGTTTAGTATCATGCAGCCATAGTCCAATTATTAATAAAAAAATATTTTGTACTTTGTTACTTTGATGTGCTGGTGAAGAACAACGTGTATAAAAATGCATACCTCAGTCTTTTTACTGCTTAAAAAATAATTTAACATTATCTGTAACGCGAATAGGATGTAAAAGGAATTTTTTAAGTGGAAAACTATTTAACAAATACATTGGGCCAAGAAATTTTGGAATGTTTTATGTTTATGAATGCAGATAAAATATTTACTGAATACAATTAATTAAAATGATATTATTAAGAAATTAGCTGTTTGATGTACTATATTTAATAAAGTAATTTTAATTTTATTATTTAATTACCTAGTATTAACTAAACAAATGAATAATATACATTAATAATAAGATATACCGAGTGAAGCGATCATTTATATATATTATATATGTTTAGCAATTAGAACTAAATCTTGGAAGGACTACAGCCCCACCATGATATTACATCAAAGGTGAAATGTATACAATTTTATTTGTTTTGAGAGCTACAAGTTTGTTAGAGGAAGGGGCCAAGCCACACTCTAGTTCATAGATTCTTAACCTTTTCTTAGCCATGGACCCCTTTAAAGCATAAAATAAAATCACGGACCCCCCTGCAAAAAAAAAAAATTATATATATAGGTAAATAAATATAATTTTTATTATACGGTGACGGGTCAACAGAAGTGATAGGTTTCAGTGTTAAATTGAACTGCTCATTAGATTGTATTGCCATGTTATATTATTTTACGGTTACGATAGCTTTTTATGGCATATAAGATTATCGTAATCTAAGTTTTATATTTAAAAACATTGTTGTCTTTCAAATGGCTTTCGAGTGTTTTAACAATTATAATTATTTTAAAAATACTATCAAAACAAATTTATTTTGGCTTATTTCAAAAAAACTCACAGCCACCCCGTGGACCCGAAGACAAATAAAATAAATAGGCTGAACTGATATAGTCGTTGCTTATGTGGATTTTAGATAATTGAAGAAATAATAATTAAAAATATATAAATTAGACACTTTATTGGTGTTTATAATTCATGGCGATGTGTGATAATAATAAGATAAATAACATAATACCCAAAAAAAAAAAAATGTATGTATATATATAGAATTGTTTAATGGTACGATATTCTGAAAAAACAATGTTATCCGAAATGTAGTTACACAGCAAGTTACTCCCGCCCAGTATCAGAGATATAAATTTCATGTTTTCATTGTGATCTGTTAAAACTTTTTATTTGACACATTTATACTTTTAATTTGATTTTTATATGATTAAATAATTTTTTTACACACCTATACAATACTATCAAATTATTTAAAAATTATATTTATAAAATCCGAATAAATTTAAATGGTATTCATTGAAATATATTAACTATATTGAAGCAATGTGTTTAATTCTTTATTTTCTTAGTAATTTATCGACTTTCCATTAGAAACTAATATTAAACTGTATGAATTTCCAAACCAAGACTAAAACTTATAACAAAACTAAAAAAATTAACAAATAATAATTATTAAATTAGTAAAAGTATTTTAAAAAGCTATTGGAAACAGTATCAATATCTAATAATATATCAAATATTTAGTTTTAATGTAAAGTTGTCTATACTATAAAGTATATACTGTATAGTGTTCAAAAAGTTTCAATACTTTTCATTTCAACAGCATTGAAACTTTTTGAATTTGACGAAAAGTTTCCTTTGAAAACTTTTGAGTCTTATCAACCTTACATCTTTGCCCAACCTTCAATTTATAGAAAAGATGATGGTCGACGACTTCCGAAGAAATTGATAAAACTGTTCAAATGTTGTGTATTATTTAACTTTTTGTTTTTTTATTTTCGTATAACATCTATTTATATTTTATATCAATATCAAAGCTATAATTGCGTGCATGCTCTATATTCAATAAAATATTCTTTTTTATTTAATATAATATGGGATAAACTATAGGTACAAGAGCATAAAATAATCGTTTGTTATCATTCACAGGCGTTAACTACGAAGGAAAGGAGTAACCACGCCCTAAAAAAAAAAAAAATTTAACAGATTAATCAAAGTATATTTGTTTGTTGGCATTTACCATCGCAGTACAGTATGGTGTACATTAAATATATTTAGTCTCTAAGTATCCGGTATATCAACATAAAATAAAGTTTACCCCTCCCCACAAGAAATTTCCAAAACTACGCATATGTTACCAATGGTAGCGATCGTCTACTATTCCAACTGGCAACTGCACTTGCTACAAAGAAAAAATATTTGATTGACCTCGGTTGTTATGATAATGTGTTGGTCAGTGGCACGATCACTCACCACTGTATAGCACTTAATCATCACTGTCGGAGGGGGGGGGCACTAGTGTCAAGTACTTTGTGTGTTAAACTATGCTCTGCTATTCGTAGCTGTCCAGAAACATTGTACGTTCGGATGTACCACGTAATGTGATGAAATACTTACCCACGAATAACATTTTATGTTTTCCACATTTGCGTCAATTGTCTTACGGTCAACTTAATCCGACGATTATTCGTTTATTTTCCTGAAAACGTTTCGGCCGGCAGTCGAAAACCTCTGGTTGAGAAAACTCGACTGAACGATGGCTAACGACACCGGAGCGGGTGTGTATTAACGCTTAATGACCGGCTAGGTAGGTACTTTATACGTAGGTCGATACATTGTTTATACACCGGGATAACGCGGTACAATTACATCGTCGTGCCATCGTTATCGTCGTCGATTGCACGTGACGCATCGTCAATAAAAATGAGTTCCGAGCAGCTCGACATTCGCTCGACGTACGCGAACAAGTTGCTGCCCGGTGTTTCGTCTCGCGCACAGTGGACTTCACCGAAGCACGTGGGCCATTCCATTAGAAATACGTGCACACGAGCGTCGACCGAATAGAGTTGACGACCGCAAAACCGTATGACAAACTTACACGGTCTCGATTCCGGGTGTTTGATCCGCAGTCGTCTTCGGTGGCTAGCTAATGGTCGTCTGAAAACGGGCCAATCGCGTGTACCAAGGACCGAGGTGGATTTTTACCAATATGATTACGCCCTGGTATAGCATTTGTACGTTCGTATCGTGCACGACCCGACGAAAAGGTTTCCTGTGACACGGCTATGGTTTCCGGAGTATCTGGTCGATGAACACGAAGGTTGTTCGAAAAACATTTGTTTAAATAGATGCGCGAGATAATTTTTGCTTAAAAAACTCTGATTCACCGTATTTGAAATAATAATACGTTGTGTAAACAATAATTTCGTACAAAAATTATGTATATTACGTGTGCGACAAGTTCAATGTAGATAACTTATGACATGTGTGCATTTCACGCGTGTAGCTGATAGACTTTTATTATCTCTGTTTTTTGAAAAACCGTTTTATGTACTTACCAGTCGAACTACTTTTGTTCCATTCCGAGTGAACAGGTATTTGAAATTATACGGAAATTTAAACGCGTCATCCGATACGTTTTTGTTATTAATGCGCTCGAATCCATTAATGAACACTGTGTCGAAGTGTAGCTGTTTGTTTTCTCCAAAACCTTCTTTGCCGTAGTTTCGAAAGATTTTGATTAGAAAAATCAATATCACTGAATTATTGAGAAACGATAGTGAAGAATTAATGCATTAAGGGAACGTTTTTTTTTATTCGTACAAAAGAACCGGGGTCTCGATGAAAATGCCATGGAGTCGTAGCGAAAAATCGTCATGTAGGAAGTTCTGTCGAAGTTTGGCCTGTTACGGCTAAATTGACGAGTGCCTACAGCGCGTGTGATCGATACGTAATCTTTTCGATGGTCAATAAAATATTTTGAAAACAAATTCAACGTGCACCTACGCGTATATTGTATATCTGCTTTGTGTTAACTTACCGAAGTGGATCAGGGACGGAGCTATTTTATTATTATTATTTTTTTTTTTATGCGTACCTCAACTATATTTTACCACTGGGACGGAGGGGACGCCATTGGACTAATATTAAAAATAGTATTTATTAAAACCTGAATTTCAATTTACGTCAATTTTATAACGATTATATGACTAGTAATATCAAAAATACTTTTAATATTAATTTATTAACACGTTGAGCTCCGCTGGTATTATCACTTATCAGTTCCCAGCCTATGTTAGCCGAAATTACGGTCGGTCGACTGGTGACTACGGTTATAGAGAGAACCATGCAGACACGCAGTACGCGTCGACCTGAAGTACATGAGAAAATATGTTTTCGTAATAAAAGATTATATGATGGTTGTGATAAGCGACGGCGTCATCATTACAAGAAAAACATAAATAATATTGTCCGGCGTATAATATTCAGATATAATTTGGTGTATACTTTATTCGTCGTACGGTTTGTTGTTGATATTATCGATATTAACATTTGCTATTCAAACATTTGTGTAACTGAAAAGCGGTATTCAAAATATAAGTAAGGTCGGTAGATGTCCCGCACGAGCATGGGCGCAACTATAGCCCAAATATTGGCGATGCAGAAATTGCTGAAAATAAAATAAAATGGTATTTAACTGTAATTACTATAGATATTGTATGGATCTGAAAAAAAAAAAAAAAAAAACAGAAGTACTACGTTTGAACTCAGGAGTGCTAAAGACCCTATTGCGCCCCCCCTAGTTGCTCCTATGCCCACGAGTCTGTGTTAAACGATTGCGGAACGCAGTTCTTAAATCGTCGGGCTAAGCCGGTCTACCAAATCTTTCCCAACCCGAGCACCGGGTCGGACCGTTCACCGGTTCAAACCGTTTTCCGCGCGATTCGCAGCGCCCTTGCCGCGGCCCTAACGACGCGACGGAGTTCGAGACGCACTCGTTCCGACGTGACGAAACACGGTCGACACGTCTACCTACTGCCTACGCACCTTGCGGCCGTTCGGGTCGAACCTGCACGTTCGTTCTCACACGCAGCGGGGTCGCCAAAACACTTTATCCGCGCACGAATGTACATGCGTCGCGGCCGAGACCGTCTGGTTTTGTTGTGTTACGTTTTGAATGGCAAACACACGCGGCGGCTACGCTGACGGTGCGGCGGCGTTCATTGAAACATCACCGAACACAATGTCAACTCGCGGTCTCGCATCCAACCGGTCCCCCTCCCCGGCCCGCCGGCTGTACCCGGTGCCGCGGTAATTCGATGGGAAACGGGCACCCGATCGGTTCTGATGAGAACGGCCGACTACATCTTTCGTTTCTTTCTTCCTCACGGTCTGTCTGCCCGTGTCTCTCTCTCACTCACCGCCGCCGCGTTCATATCGCGTCCTATCCGGAATCTCACTACTGACCCGACGCAAACAACAAGAAATCCCATTGTGTCGAAAGGAGGACGGCTCGAACGTTCGCGTCCCGATACGTCCCCGCGAGGCCGCGCGCACATCCGTTCTCGTGGATTTCTCACGCGTGTTTACGATGCACCGGCACCGCCCCCGTGATCGCGGGTCGCCGTCGTCGCACCTCCGGTAGCAGGTAGTAGCTACGCACCTATAATACGCTTTACGGACGGGCATGCGTGGGGAAAAAATATGAAACGAGATTGAACAGACCTGTTCGCCCTCCGGAACCCTTTTCGTAATCGGTGCCGTACAGGTATACGAACGGGCGCGACGACGACCACCGGGGTGCGCGGAGCTTCGACGTGTTTGTATGGGGATACCGATGGTGAAGAACAAAATTAACGCAAAACTTGAGCATATATATATATATTTATATTTATGTATATAATATATATATCACATTTTATTTAGAATATATAAATGAAAACAATCATCTGTGTGTTCGTGGCTCGCACGCGAAACTGTACTTTTAGCTTAAAAATTACAAAAAAAAAATCAATTGAATAATAATAATGATAAAAATAATAGTAGTAGTAGGAGTAGGAGTAGTACGAGTAAAATAATAATCATAATAGTACATGAAAATGATATATAATATATGAGGTATATAAATAATATTAGGTCGTTAACAACGCGTGAGAGCGAGATGACTTTTATAGTTTACATCAAACAACGGGAACGACTAGTAAAACATTATGGCGACTTAAACAGTTAAGCAGTCTGTGTATAATAATAATAATAATAATAATAATAATAATAATAATAAACCTATGCAGGAATAAATAGTGTGTAATGTTACACTAAATGAAAAAAAAAAAACATATATACTGTAGTCGCGGAGAAAATAGTAAATATACGTTGAACTTGTTCGTACACGTACTATACTTCCCAAAAGAATCATCGATAAAAAGATAATAATATATATGTATCAAATAATATGTAAATAATAATAAGTAACATATCGTTACGTATATAATCATATGGTAAAGTGTACCCGTAAAACAAAAAGAGAATAATAATTATAATAATAATATGAATAATAATGATAATAATTCACAATGATGAAAACATAATTTTTCACAAAAAAAATCAAAAAAAAAAATAATAATAATAAGTAATCCTTATTCAGTGCAATATTTAGTTATGAAAGTGACTACTGACTAGTAAATGCGTCTAACTAAAAAGACCGATGAACAGGATTATCGTTAATAATTTATAGAGTAATAATAATAATAATAATAATATTAATAAACAAAAATATATATATATGTATGTAAAAGGTTAGAGAAGTACGTGTGGGGAAAGAATAACATATCGAGGGGAGGGCGTGCAACAACGATACTTATCAGTAGGACGCGTTTGGCTGACGGAACTAAACCGTTGTCTGCTGCTGGTGCTGTTGCTGCTGCTCGTGTTCTTGCTGCTGTTGTTGGTGTTGCTGTTGCGGCAGCGGAAGTGGCAGCGGCAGCGGCTGGAGACGTGGGCATCCGGTATCGCAGTGCTTGGACAGCAGCGACATGCGGCTGAACGTTTTGCTGCACGTCGGGCACGAGTACTTCTTCACGTCCGAGTGGGTCTGCAGGTGCGCGCGCAGGTTCGACCGGTCGGCGAACGCGCGGTTGCAGTGCTGGCACGAGAACGGCTTCTCGCCGGTGTGCGTGCGAATGTGGCCCTGCAGCAGCCACGGGCGGCTGAACGCTTTGCCGCACAGGTCGCATATGCACGGCAGCGTATGCGTACGGATGTGCATCTTGAGCGCGCCCAGCGTGCTGTACGA
>NW_020271753.1:717184-733129 GCF_003268045.1 Sipha flava | reverse complement strand
CCACGGAGCAGTGCATCTGCTGGTACGGAACGGCGGGTGGCGGCGGCGGGGGCGGGAGCGCGCAGCGCATCGGCGCGTACGGCGGCGAAATGGCCACGGACGAGGTCGATGACGGGGACGACGGTAGCGGTAGCGGCACGGTGGGCGGCTGTTGCTGCTGCTGGTGGTGGTGGTGGTGGTGTTGGTGGTGTCTCTGCGGCGGAGGCGACGCGTTGCCGGCGTCCGCGGCCGACGGCGACCACACGCCGTGTCTGCCGTACCACGGGATCAGGCCGGGCGGGCTGAGCGACGACGTGGTAGTGGCCACGGACCCGGGTGACGTGTGCAGCGGCTTGAACGCGGACCCGGCGCTACCGGGCGGTGACAGGGACGTGTCGCGGACCGCGGCCACGATCATGGGCGGCGGAAGTCCGGCCGAGGCGACCGCGGCGTACGCGCGCTCGTGCTGGTGCTGTTGGTACATGTAACTGGCCAGGTAGTTGGTGCTCGGGTACTGGGCCGGCACCGGTCTGGGCGCGGCGGGCGCGTACTGCCTGTAATACGCGGGCGCGACTGCCACGGACGATGGGTGGTGGTCGCCCGCTATGTTCAAGCACAACGGCGCCAACGGCAGTGGTCCCGGCTTGATGGCCGTCGGCTGGTACGGGCTTTGCGGCCGGTGGTTGTACGGCGACGGCGAAGACTGCGGCACCGCGATCTGGTAGTAGTGTGGCGGCTGTTGACCGGCTGGCAGCGGTTCTTTTTTCGGCACCAACGGGACGGCGGTGATCACCGATTTGCATTTCACGCTCAGATCTTGAGGCTTGGTACTCAGGTTTTCCGGTTCCGAGGACTCCTCGTTGTTGTCTGCGCGAAAAAACAAACAGAATTTAAATCAATTTCGTTTTTAATATACAAATGAAACATTTTTTTTCAGCTCGGTTGTTTCATCTAACGACGAATTTTTAATTCAGAACCGATCGTACAATATACACATATCTTAATACTTCTAGGCATTTTTTATTTCCATGTATAGGCTATTTATTTACGAGTGTTAACTATTTACTACATTTTCGTTTTATTTTACGATCAAACATATTATAACCAATTTAGTCAAATACTTTTTGCATTCACAACGTATTATTATTTAAATATTTGAAATCTACAACATATATATTGTATGTACATATTTTACGTTTGTGGATAATATATTGATTACATTATAAAAATGTTTAGTAAATAATATTTCGTATAAACGAATAATAATATTAACTATGTCATCACACCGATCCGTCCGTCTATAATAGTGCTAAAAAAAAATCAGTGTCGTACTATTAAAGCGATGACGTATATGGTGTGTACATTTGATTATTTGTAGATCGTCGTCGTCGTTTAACGGTTATATTTCGCGAGGGGAGCGGGTAGTATTGCGAAAACCGAATCAAAATTAAAAAGGGTCACCCTCGGAGGGCTTTTCCCACGTTCTAGCTAGTGTGTCGCACCGGTTCCCATGCACCCTTATGTATAGTACGTAATGTCGAGCAAGTGAATGTAAAACGATCGTGCGTAAATACGTCTGGAGGATGATTTAGTTTATTTATTTTTTTTTTTCATACGAATAATTTAACATGTTTTTCCCCCTTCATGACATTCATGTAATACAACGATTTAAAATTAATAAAGAAACTAATTAATAAATTTTAATTTTTATTTTTTTTTTTTCCACAAAATAAAATCGTGAACGCCAATCGGAATTTACGGAAGTTTACGATTAGCGAAAAACGAAGTATAGTGAAAACGATAATTACCGAAATCCATATTTTCTTCCTTGATGTATCTGTCGTAATGTACCGGACGTTTTTTTAACGGGCAGTGCGAGTAGTCCATCTTTTTGGCGGCTGACACTTTGTGATGTATTATCGGTAGCGCTGGTTTCTCGTCCCAAATGTGCATTTTACAGGGATCCCGTCCGAAAACGATTGGGCGGACGGCGGCTGGAGAAGAGCGAACGATGGAACGGTAATGACGTTAAGCGACAGTTTTCCACGCACCCATGGACGGGTGGCGAAAACAATGGCGAAAAAGAACGTCAAAGGGAGGAAAAAAATATAAAACGATACGTGCGTGTGGAATCGAAACGCGCAGAGGAGAAGTGATCGCGGACGACGGCGACGGTGGACTGATCGGTGTGCACGCGGTTGTGCGAGTGGTGTACGTGATGCACCGGCGTCGAACTCACTGGGCAACGGTGGCGGATCAGGTACGCTGCGGATCGGGTCGCCGAAGAGAGTGCCGTGGTCGCGTCACCGAGGACCGGTGGTGTTCGGCCGCCGCCGAGTTGCCCCCCACCACGAGTCGACGGCGGCGGCGGCCGTACACCACCGCCACTACCGTCACCTCCTCCGCCGGCGGGGCGCGCGCCGTCCGGTTAGCCGTGGACAGGTGCTCGCGGACCGGAGGCGGTGGCGGCGGCGTCCGCACGTGCTGGCCCCCACGACCAATCCGGCGGGCGTAGATGGCGCGGACCAATGGCGTGACGTGGGGTTCACCCTCCCGGACGGGAGCGCCGCGGCGGCGGGCACTCCGCACGAGTCCCCTTCCGATCCGGTTCCGGTGCGAGACGTTGCGCGGCGGCTATGCGGCGGACGGTAGAGGGGCAACGCAGAACCGGTGGCGTTGTCGGCTACGGCGGCGTCCGCACGAGATTTCGCCGAGATTAAAACGCGGCTGCAAATTCCGCTTCCGTTTTTCCTTACCGTCCGTGTCACGTATTTATAGCGCCGACGGTCCTGCAAATATAAAACACGTTTTCCCTTTTACCCGCCCACGGGCTTAGGAGTCGGTTATATACCGTTACCATGTCGTTTCCGTGCACGAGCAACGTATGATCTTCAGAATTCGACACGACCATTTGAACATCGTTCAAACGTACGTAGTAATATTTTGTTTATGAAATATAAAGGTAACCGGTACATAGCACTCATGAAACTTTATGTATTGCTTTGTTCTTTTCTTATTCTTAAATCACATTCCTTTCGTAAGATACGGCCAGTTTCGTTTTCGGTGACGACATTTTTCGTAACGCATCATTTATAACGCCTCGTCATAAAATCCACAAGTACACTTACACGTGTTTGGAATGATATTAAAACGAAAACAGTGCTCGATGAAACAAATATTATATCGATAACTAATGATTACTGTCTGCAAATCCTATGTAAACACCTACATGTTTGCGTTTGATCATTACGTGTCAATATGTGTTCGATCAGTTTTTAATCAAGATATTATAACGTTTATAGACAAATATAAACAATTATATTGTTGTTCACTTTATGTTAGACAATCTCTGCATAGATCACGTATTGGACCGTTACCGATGATCTGTACGAAGATTCGTAACGGTTTTTTACTGTACGTGCAATAATGTATTACAATTGTACATTAATGTATACTACCCACCGAGTCACATATTTTACAGTCGGCTGTCAACGGTGGTACTCTGAACCTAGGGAAATATTAAGTCTTTGGTTTTTAGCGATATTTTTTCATTTTTTCCTGTCCACGCGTAAATATGGATTGTTCGGATTGCAAGGATTATAAATTAAAGACCGTTTCAAAAATATTATGGATTATAGATCGTAGCTACGAGAGCACTACTACCCCATTCGTCTACCACTAAGACCTGTAATCTAGAACAGAAAGGTAACCGTAGTCTTGTTCCTATACTCGTAAATACATATGTATATATTACATTTACCACAATGTATATGGTTAAAAAAATAATTAAGAACCTCCGGTTCGATGTAATCCGGTTCCGAAGGAGTTATAAGTCGAAACCGTGGGTAGGCTTATGACGTGCAAATACGAATAGTGGAACAGTTAAAGATCGATAACGAGATAAGTGCACAAAATATACCTACATAAGTAAATAGCAGCAAAGACATGCGCTTGCGTATAATAAAATTAAAGATTATAACTATCCGATACGCGATGTTAGATCGTGCACATGTATTTTATGTAATACGAGAATCCATCTTGTTCGCAATTCCTATGAGTCACAACGAATACATAATATTTGTACGTACTATTATTGTTAATAGGGCTATACTATTTGCGATAACGAAAATAATACGAAATTAAATTATTTCGATAAATGATTATAATTGTATATAATATATAACTTGAGCAATTTTATGCATACTATCTGTTACGCTATATATTTACTTTATTCATTAACCCATACGTATACAACTATAAAAATTGAGTTCAAATATTTATAGCAGTCAATAACAGTAATTTTATGAGATTTTTTTTTTATCGTTTCTGCTTAATATTTCTCTCAACCACATTACTTATATTGATGTCCGGACGAAATCCCGCTACCAAAATCCCGTTGCCAAAATCTCGTTCGGATAAATTCTCGTCGGAAAAAAAACAATCACATTTAAAATATTCATTAAACAATTTAAAATTAAACCTTCTTCTAGATTTATATAAACGTAATTACGATTGCAATTTGGCAATTATGAAAAATGCGTTACCTACACAAGTATACAACGATGAACAACTCCACGATAAAGTGAAGTACAGTGAAATAACCACGACGAAAAAGTCGCGATAAAATATGTCACGATTTACAAGCATGCGAAAAACGTCGGCGATGATCTGTCGATACACGACTTTCGTTACAGTATACTTGAACAAATAACTATAATCGATACAAACCTTACCGTACCTCACGTCGTGCGTGTCTCTCGTCGTACGTTTTTCACTATGGAATTTGTCAAAATTGCCAAGGGCAATAATTTATTTGCTTATAAAAGTTCCCTATGTTCCTGAGAAAAACCAACAAAAAGTGTAAAAAACAATGTAGAAATGTACGGAAAAAATCTAGTAAAACTATAACGACCGGTTTTTATACAATATAGTTAATATATTTAAGTTAATATATTTAGTTAATATATTTATTTAATATATTTAATATAAAGGCTTGACATTTTTATTTATGCTACAGCATTACAGTACAAGTGCCTAGAAGTATTTTTATTCAGAGCGAAAAATATTAGTGTACATTCAAATATATTTCGTAACACATGGAATGATATCACACAGGCCTCAGATATTCACGCGTGTACATATTATGTACTTGAATCTATTGAAATATTGATTTTATCGATACACTAAAGATATATGTGTACGAAAAATGTATTATATCATGATTATTTCGTAAACTATTTATGTTATCGAGTTGAGTATAAAAGATTCAAATGTCAGGATTAAATAATTACGAATTGTCAAAAATGTATTCCAGACTTAAAAACCATATGATTGTACATACGTAGGCAGTGTTATCCTCAAGTCGAGTACCTACTGCCGTAGTTATTGAAATTAATTTCTTATAAATAAAACTATAACGTACAAAGGATCGCATGCATAATGCTTTTATAAGTATCGCGCGTACATATATGTATTCGTATACGTATTGCCCGCTTATATGTGTTTTCTATAGTGCGTATGCCTTTGAGTTTTGTAAAGTCTCTCCCACGAGAGGGTTATTTATTTCAAGTAGATGGTAGCAATAACGTTATCTTATGCAAAATTCGAAGAATCCAAGGACCAGTTGTATTGAAAATCACAACCGTTATGGGGTGACCGCACCCCACGTAGGTACATAATGAATATGCGAATAATATTACACCGACCATATTACGCAACGCGTTAAACTATTCATTTTAGATAAGTATATGCATATATTTTTTTTTCTTCGTCCTATGCCTATGTATCGCGCACAAGTATTTCCAGTGTTTAGTTCCGTACAACGTGTTTTTTCGATTTAAAATAAAATAATACGCACTCGTGAATTACAACAGCGCTGTATACATTATTGCGATCACCTACGTGCATGTGTGTACAGGATCGGGTTGAATGGTGTGTATACATAATACATTATAATGCAGCGTACAGGTATACATACGGACTATGTGATACGTTTTGCAACGCGGTCGTTGTTTCGTTATCCGTAAGTTCAGCGCATGTTCTTGATACCACGAGATACGCCGTTTCGTGTACTGGTTATACACCGGAGGCCGGTTAACTTTTCGTAGGTAACAGTTATTTTTCCGAAAAGTGACAACACTAGGGTGTCGGATGAGCGATGATGTTGGCCGCGATCCCGTCGTTCGAACGGGGTTATTATTCAACGAATATTATCTCATTTCAACCAGAAATAAACGTCACTATGTTGATAATATATCTTTTGGTAATACAATATTTTATTCGATATAATATTACAAGGACCGTATTCCGAAGAAAAATGCGATGGATAAAAGTATTGGAAATCGATCGTTATCCATACGATCACGATTTTTCCGAGATATTTTGCGTAGTCGTTCAGTATTATAAATGGAGAAAGAACCAAATGTACCAAAACAGGTACACATAGTCTTTTATACGTAGCACATTATATTTTTTCGCACCCCTTTGTGACATGTTATACATAATGGATAAAAGTACTATATACGAATATACGCAGTATTTGTTTGCGTGTTCAATGCGTTGTATGCTAAGATGTACGAATAGAACGCGTTCGGATTTAATGAGTTTACTTATGCCATTGATTATGTGTAGTTGTTACGAGTATATAGCGAATATAATTTAATTTGTTTAACTAGTGACGAATCGAGTATTGCGTTTGTTTAAACATAAAGGCATATTAATCAAGATATTAACTTTAATAAGGATCTAAAAAACTAAACGTTAATAACTGCTGTGACTTACTTTATTCTGTAGTTATTATAAAAAAAAAAAAAAAATTAAAAAAACTAATTACAATCACAAACCATAATCCACTATCACACATAGTAATTAAACAATCAAATTAAAGCGATGTTTAAATAATTTTAGCGATGACATTTAGGATTATATTATCTGATTCGTTATTTCTGAATGGACTTCGATTGCATTACCGCATATACGAGTACGTATACATGTATTTGATTACAAAACAAATACAAGTAATTTATGATGGGTAAATATTGTGCTAATAATATATAATATGTTCGTTGAAATCGATGTTATATAGGACGTATTAAATTACTTGTACAATGTATAATCACGTGGCAAAGGGAAACGGATTACGCAGTGACATTGTGCGTGGAAGAGAAAATTTTAACAGTAAGCAGTATATATTAACACGAAATTAGATCAGATCGTATTGCTTAAGTTACAAAAGTACGGGTTGTACATGTTTTTCGGACCAAAAGCTGGTTCGCAATGTCTTCAGCGGCACAACTTAAGCACAATATGTGTTTAAACCATCTAATTTTATGCTCGGACCATTTGTAAGTTTTATATTTGGTTCAAACGAAATTGTGGCTAATATATTTATAAATAGATATACATAATGCGTGGTCGTAAAATTCAATATTTATCGGTTGAACAGAACTGGCTAAGTTATTCGGTTGGAAACGAATCGTATAATTCACGACGCTTCGTCGACACTTTAACCGGCAGCTACGACGTTGTAAATGTTATTCCCGAAAAGGATTTTCATAACGCCGTCATTTCATTGATGACACTGTAGAGATCTAACCCTGTCGCCCGAAAAAAAGGCGATACAATGTCTTACACACACATCGCGTTTTATTTTTTCTTTCCTTTGTGTCGCACCGAACTCTGGTTGATAGGAGCAGCACGAAACGAGTGCAGTGTTTGTGCAGTGCGCGCTAAGATTTCAGTCGACCGTACGTTTCGGGGTGCGGTTCGTTTGTTCGTCTCAACGGCTATCGCAACTCGAGAATACGCGACTCGATGACCGTGCACAATCGCGTTACGCACACTCACCACCTGAAACCCTTGTGTGCAATAATATAATGTACCGTGGATGTGGTGGAATACACATGTGTGTGCGTGTGACACAATTCGTAAAGTGCAGAATATCCGTTATTTTCGGCACCACACACACACATACACACACACATGCGCGCAGACTTATGGTGTACATAATAATATAATGTATACGTACGCGGAGAGGGAGTCTCCCCGTGATCGCACCGTACCCGTTTTGCCCCCTAAACGCACCCTTAGTTGAAATTCTTTTGTAACCGGAACGGCCGCCGCGGGGTTACGCAGACGAAGAGTGAAAAACACACACACACACACACACACACACACACACACACACACCATGCGCGCACCGGTTTGTGTCCGGGATGTGAACAAAAATGAGAATAGAAAAAAAAAATAAAAATAAAAACCGGCTGCGTATTGCCTAATTCGTTATTTTACGCCGGGCTTGTGCAAGACTTCCGACGGTGTAATTGTGATCTGCACATGTGCACGTATATACATAATATATTATACGAATGTCGCAGCGGAAAAAAAAAAAAAACACGCACAATAACGATATAACTCTCGGTTTTATCATTCGTACGAGCACGCGCGTACGGTACATCTATTACAATGCACGTATGGAACGTTTAGAATGTTTGTGGAGGTTCTAAAATGTTGAAACGGGCTGTACAGTACATCATGATGTACATGGCGGCTCGGGACATTGTGCGCGGGGACAGTGCACAGGGCTTGCGGTACGCGTGATCGCCGTTATTTGCCGTAGCGTAATATATTTGACCGATATTTACAAACGCGTTCGGTTTATTTTCACTGTTGTTGTACTTGATTTTCGGCAAATAATGAAGTACGCCTACATTTTTATCTACCGTAAGTATAACGAACGAGTAAACAAATATTTCACCCGCAACCGATCACGCTTATATATTACAATAATTTCGACTCTTTCCGTTTTGTTTTATTTTATTATATATATATATATACTCTCGTTAGATTTTAGACGTTATTTATAAAAAAAAAATTTTTATAATTAGACTTTTTATTTTGCTGTAAAATCGAATTATTTCGATTTGACAGTTTTAAACAACATATATAATCGTATACAATTCGTAATATTTAATTTTTCTCGAACAATTCGTCTAGGGAGTACCAATTATGATTTTATAATTTTCCCGAAGCATGTGCACATATAAACACCTGACTTTGACTTGCACTGACGTAACTATGGGTATTTGATCAAAGTTTACGCTCCGCTGAGTTCAACAGTTAAAATAATTTACACATTAAAAAAATGAGTAGAGTAAAAAATGATTTTCAAATAATGCTTGTTTACAATCAAATATAATTTAAATATAGTGATGATCAAAATAAGACCAAGACTTTCAAAATCTTGGTCTTGGTCTTGCGTAAGACTCTTACAAGACTCTTGCTATTTTCATAAAATATTAAAAAAAAAACTAAATATCTACCTGTTATAGCTGTGTAGATTTTTTGCTATAACCTCTAAGATGAAACTTAAGTCCAATATATTATATAGTATATTAATAATATAAAACAATCAAACAATTTAATTTTTATTATAGGTACTCGTTTAAGACTTTAATTTTAAAATATTGTTTATATTATTTTATTTATATTTATATTTGATGAATCAATTTATCAATATTATAAACTACAAGTTTACGACAGTAATGAAATGATATGATGTATAACAGCGGTTCTCAACCTTTTTGAGTTCGCGACCTCCTATAATTTTACCAATGTGTCTAACGAACCTTTTGTAATGTAAGTATGAAAATAAAAACGTACTTCAAATCAAAATGATATTTACCGTAGTCCGTAATGACTTCCAGTAATTATTAGTATATTCGATTCAAAGTATTATGGTGTATTATGGACATAAGTCATAAATTATTCTATGAGCAAGACAACTTTCGATGTTTTCACCGATTTTGGGAAAAAAATATAATTTTTCAGTAATTGCTAAGTAAGAAACAACTATATTATGTTATTTTGTAATATTAATTCCAATTATTTCTAATCATTTTTTTAATAATCCGTCATTTCCTCGAATACTGATCAAATTTAATAACAATACAAATAATTTCTATTAATATTTTCGTTATAAATTATTAATTAATGAAATCTAGATAACTAATGTGTTTTTGGGGAAAAAAAATTTGCAAGACTGTAAGAGTCTTGCAGTAATGGTCTTGTTTTGGTCTTGGTCTTGCAGCTTTGGTATTGGTTTGGTCTTATTCTTGCAAGCCTAATCTTGGTTTTGGTCTTGCAGTAAGAGTCTTGCGAGACCGCAAAATCCAGACCAATTTCGATCATCACTATTTAAATAAGTGTTCAAACTTAAATTTTTAGATGGTGCTAAATTCAACCGGTCTAAAGTGCTATAACCAGTCAAAGCACACGAACATTTGAAAGATTTCAACTTTTTCGTATCAGATCAATCTACTTTTTTTAATACGATTGTTTAAAAAGGTTCTTGTACATAGTAAATATATTTTCGGTTTGTAAACGAAAATTCGTTAAATTTTTTCAAAGGATGTATACATATTTTGATAGTCGAAAATTTTAACTTGTTACAAAACATTAAGCATATCAATATAATGTTAAACAGGTAATACCGTACAATGAAACGCAAGTAATATTGATTTCACTCGAACATTTTTATTCGATACATTTTTTCGTTTGACCATAAGACGGTTCGACCGGAACATATTATCAGTTTAATTCTATGTACACGGGAGCGTCGGGAGTGTTCATTATTCGTAAACAATTTCAAAAAGAAAGAAAAAAATCATAATTTTAGTTCATATTTTTTACAAAAACGTTTTGAAGTTGAAACGCGTCATTCGACTTTGATTGGCGCGTTACCTTTTGCGCGGTGTGCGTTCGCGTGTCCCGAGTTCATCAGCCCTAACTTTTGAGTGCGTTTTTCAAGCGCGTGCAGGTATTTATTTGTAACATTTTCAGGGCGTTATTGCCACGACGTTCGGGCCATGATTAAACGAGATTGGGGTCCGTTGTCGTAACACACCGGCTCCACCACACGAAATACGTTACGCCACCGTGTACTACTGTTGTGTTGTTGCACTGTGCGTGATACCGCGTTAAATGGTTTTGAGCGGGAACCTGCAGCGGACGACGTTATTATTTCACACGAAATCTGGTCCATGTCGTCCGTTACCCGCGCATCGTACACGTTTGTGTAAGAAGAGGTGCGCGTACCCCCGATGTGTCCGAATCTCCGTTGCACGCCGTGCCGAGCGAACGATGTGTACACGATCGGAAACAATGAGACGTGAGAGAGAGACCGAAATAGAGAGACGGAGTGAGTGAGAACGTTACTGTTTTGCGTTCCCCCATGTACCGCGTGTACGAGCGACGAAAAACTCGACCCAAAAAAAAAAAAATAAATAAAAAAATAACACCCCTGGATGACGCCAAACAGGTAAGACCGGGGGAATTCAATCGACCCGGTTGGAGAGGGGTTTTTTTCGCCATCGTCGAAAGACTCGCTTGGTGGTAGTTTGAAAGGGGGTACATAGGGGTGCTCTTCAAAAGTGCACATGCACGTAACCGTCCTCCGTGTGCACATTGCGCGTATATACGTGTATTATGTACAGCAATATCGCCCATACATATTTATACATTACATTATACTTTTATTATTACATGTGACCGGTGAGTGATTCAAAAAGCAATTGTGTTGCGTGTACCGAAACGACAAGGTGGTAAGAAAAAAAAAGAAAGGTGGAAGCACATGGAATGCTATATAAATAAAAAAATAAAAATGAAACATAATATACGCGTGTTTAGGCGGTACATAAAATCTATTATACATATTATAGTATAGTATACTCGGTGACTTATTTGCTGGAACACTTTAGCACTTATTATTGTCTTACTACGCGTAATTGTCATTATGACCGTTGGTCTTTTCGGTGGTTTTTTTTTTTACCGTTTCGATATTTGTCCGTTTCGAGCGTTCAAAACGATCTCAACAATGACCCATACATCACCTGTACGCTCTGCGGAACGTTTTTCACGTCCGTAAACCAGACGTTTACAACGCATTGTTGTCACACGGACGCGTCGCAAACCAATCGCCCTTACACGACAATACCTCGTTTCCGACAAGATCCCGGATTATTGTTGTTACGAAATCTCGACACTGCTTCCGATGGTTTTTTTTCTTCCGACTATCGGTTAATGCGTGTTTCGTATTTTTGCTCGCCATGCATCACACGTTTCGATGTGCACGAAACACTACACTACACCATAATAACTGATAACCCGCACGTCTGGAATGATGTACGTCGCAGCTCGTTCCGACGCGAAAATTTAAAGGTGCGTTTACATTAGAGAAAATGTGTGTGTGTGTGTGTTGTATTTTAATCTCGACGCACACTTGTTCGTCGAAAATTAGCTACATTTTTTAACTGTAATTGTACGTTGTGCGTTGTATTTTGACGCTCGGACGTTACGGCGCAAAATTACAAAACAATGTGTTCTAGTAACATTCTGTATGTTCTTATTGGTGACTGTGTAGTGTGTACCCGCGGTTTAAGTATATTTTTTAGTTTATTTTTAAAAAATTCAGTAGTTATGAGTGAGATTGAATCCCGAAAAAAAAAAGCCGCAGCATTTATAATTATTCATCAATTGTTAACACAAAAAAACAAAAAAAAACCTCGGCAAAGACGTTGGTGGATAACAAAGTTGTTCCACAATAAATTAAACGACAATAGCTCAAGTTTGTTATCCACCTTAAAATTTGATGAAAGCACTGGACAGTATAAACATTTTCCTCGGATGTCTTCAGAAGACTTTGAGATTTTTATAAATTTGGTGGGGCCAAAAATACAAAAAAATTATTTACTAATGATTTATTCACAGTAAGTGCGACACGTGCGTAATAAAATGTGCGTGATAAAATAAAGTCGTCCAAACTGAGCACCGCATTACACAAATTCCTTTGATCATGACCCGGAGACCGACAAGCGGTCGGATCGTGTGCGTTGTACGCCACGAACGCTAACGCAACGCACAAGCATGTGTCGACCTGTCCAAACTTGACTAATTTTTGACGCACACAAGCTCATTAAATTTCAAAATACAACGCACACACAAATTTACTCTAATGTGGATGCACCTTAACGCGACGTCGTACCCGTGAAGTGAACGTTTACAACAGATCGGTTTCGTCTGCGGTAAATTAAAAACGATTCGTTATTTTATCATCGCGGTACGCAGTTATTGTATCCGGCAATGCGGGCAGCGCGCATTTTATTGCTTCGAAACGACCGGGTAGAGTCAACAACGAAAATGATAAAATAAAACAAAAAAAAAATAAAAATATAAGAAGTACCGTTACCGGCACACCGCAGTGAACTACGATGATCTTAATGGGACCGCAATAGGTTTGGAAACAATAAGAATTGTTAAAGATGAACATTTTACCCGTGACAGTCGAGTTGAAGGTTTGTTACACAAATAATATTATATAATACTATGGTATCATGTATTATTACTTAAAATTATCGTGTACGATACACGGCATAGAATTTGTCTTTGTATCGTCGTTCTTTGCGACATAAACCATTTAGTGTTCAAAACTCGAATTTAGTTTTGGTAAAAAAATGCTTACGCATACCTATTATAATTTTTGTAAACTTAGAGTTCGGTTATTGTAAGCGTTTGTTTTTTATTTTAGTGTTCATACAAAACGTGGTGCATCGTACACACAGAAATCGATACGTATAAGACAATTTCGGATTTATAGCAAATCAAATGGTTCGCTTAAAAATGAAAACGTATTATGTAAATCATTCTACACACATGACTACGCTTATTTTTTAATAAACGATTAGATGTAAACGTGTAGTTTGAAACACAATTTAGTATTATCTTTCAAGCAATCACACGAATTCCATCTAGTGATTTTGTGACTTGAAATATTATTGTAATCAATTTTCTTATGTAATTTTATATTCATAACGAATTGTATACTTTTAATCGTAATTGAGAATCCCAAATGAGTACGTGAAATTTAGGTGAAATACGTTTCTAAAAATAAATCGCAGCCGTATTAGTTTATAAGGTTTTATAAATGTTGACTTCTTAGCATATCTTAAAAATATTTTTTACAACGCTATAGCTTCAAAACTCTTACTATTAATAATAGTATGAATTAATTTTTATATTAATTTTCAAACACACAATCAATGTAGGTACATAAAATAACATTTGATTAAATATGTACCTACATGGTCGGAATGATTTATTTGAACGAGAAGTTTTCTAACGATGACTCATCGCGGGGTTCGATTTTGTGATGTTTTGGTACTTCATAAAATATACGGCGCAGTTATGAATACAACACACGAACACACAAATGATTGTTGTATGATATTATCGTTCCGTTACGCCAATGATATCCAAAATCGATAACAATATGGCGTTGTAAACGTACAAAATCCACACCGGATATGACTACTTATCGATTTTTTTTTTTTTTTTTTGACTCATGGCATTTTAAGAGCAATTCACGAGTGAATCATTTTTCGTTTGTATTTCGGCTTAATCGTAGCAGACGACCGTTATTTTCCTTTTATAAAGTTACGAGTATATTAGTTATTGAAAGTAAATATTTTAAACAATTTCATTATTTATTGTAAGTATCTATATGATAAGTAAGACATATATTTGATTCGATATGATAACAAAGCAGTATTGTGTTTGACACATAACAGCACATCAAGTTTTCTTTATTAATGTTTTTGATTGTATTTCATATCTTGGTGTCTTAAAAATGCAATATATATTTATATTACGAAATAATAAAGAAAATATTAATCCCTATGTAAATACAAACTATAAGTTAGAAAATCTCCCTCGTCTTTTTGTTCGAATTTTATCAAAACTTTTGTTTGGTTCATTAAAAATACAATCGCTATATTTTCATTTATTTAAATTTTAAAACACAAGACAACTACTAAGAACATTGAAACATTTTTAATCAAACGTAAATTATTATGCATTTCTCATTCGAACTTATATTGATTTTATTTAGAATAATTTGTTTAATTTCCAATTTATTATTCAGAGAAAAAATACATTTCGCTCGAACGCGCTACACCATATTAAAAAAAGATCACTCAAACGAATCGTAATGTTTCAAATCATTTATTCACCCACAATGATTAATCGTTCAAACGCACTGAAATGCTCGTAAACTCCCTCAAACGTAAATTCTCCTCTATTGTTAATCTAAACCGAGAAGAGAAAGGTCTATTTTGGCCAAAAATTTAATAAGCTTGTACGTCGAACTTATTTGTACGATTACCATGCACTGCAGTTCATCAAATAATGAGAACGTAAATGTAACGTAAATGTTGAGGATGAGCTAAAACAATTTTTTTCGTCAATTACATTAAATTAAACAAATAATATACTTAATTATTACTATAATGCTGTGTTACAATGCAGTTGTAATTTTTCAAAATATAATATTTATGAAGTTGTTGCTGAGAATAATGTAAATGTAAGTAATACATTGAAAAATGTACGTATTATCTTATGATTAGTTTTTCAATAAAGTGACCGACAACATTAGGTCTTACAATTTTTTATCATTGCCACTGTAATTCAAACGTTGCTTGCTATCATTCGATCGACGATTCACAGCACGCGGCACATTGTTAACGGGCAAACATAACCAATAACAAATAATATTATAAGGTCAAACGGATTCGTTGGAAAATCGTCCATAGCGCAGCGATAACGAAAATGTATAATAACATATAATAACGAAAAAAAAATGTTTAGTACGCCGCTTATTGTCAAAACAGTCTGTACAGAATAATCTCTGCTGTCGAAGACTTAATACGAAACAAAAATATTAAGAAAAAAAAACCAGCCAAATAACCACTGACCTAAATATTGCGATCAATAAACGAATGATAACAATACGGGCGTAATTGTCTTTTTTGAAATATTAAATGTAATTATGAAATAAATACATTATACGGTAATAGTACGTCGCGCGCATATTTACGTATGTTGGATACGTAAATATACACGCAACCATATAACATG